>NW_026779701.1:0-2500 GCF_030144855.1 Hypanus sabinus
CTGTTTCCCTCCCTCCCTGTCTCCCTCACCTGCGTCTCTCCCCTTCTCCCCCCACTCTCAGCCCTTCCCTTTGTCCCCACTGTAATCCCCTCTGCTCTCCCCTGCTGTCCTCACCCTTCCTACTCATCTCTGCCCCGTTCTCTCTCTTCCCCCGACTCTCTGTCCATACCATTGACCCTGTGACGATGTATTTCATTTTCCCCTCTCTCTGCCCCTCAGAGAGCTGCCCTACACAAATGGGAATATCTGGCCGTAGTTTCAGGGAGTGCTACTACTCCCTCGCCCTCCGTCACTCTCCCCTTTCCATCCCTCACTTCCTTGTCCTGCCCGCCCCCTCTTCCCCCTTCCACTTTTTTCCTCCACCCTCTTGCTGTCTCAGCCTCAACACCTCTCTCCCTTCCACCCGACCTCTTACCTCTCTCCTTGCCCCTCCCACCTCTGCTCCCCCCCCACTCCCACCGACCCTCTGCTTCTGCCGCTGACTATGGGAAGATCTGATTCATTTTCTCTCTCTGCCCCTCAGGGAATTATCTGCCGCAACGTGGTACGGTGGAATCGGCTATTTGTGAAATCCAATCCGGTAAGTGATCCCACATCCTACGCCTCTCATTCACTGTTTCCCTCCCTCCCTGTCTCCCTCACCTGCGTCTCTCCACTTCTCCCCCCACTCTCAGCCCTTCCCTTTGTCCCCACTGTAATCCCCTCCGCTCTCCCCGCTCTCCTTACCCTTCCTACCCATCTCTGCCCCGTTCTCTCTCTTCCCCCGACTCTCTGTCCATAGCATTGACCCTGTGACGATGTATTTCATTTCACCCTCCCTCTGCCCCCCAGGGAGTTTCCCTCCTCCTCACCATCCCCTATACAGATGGGAATATCTGGCTGCAGTTTCAGTGAGTGCAACCTCTCCCTCCGCCTTCCTGTCACATCCTCCCCCACCGTCACTCCCTCCCTCCCCCCCGTCACATCCTCCCCCGTCACATCCTCCCCCGTCACATCCTCCCCCGTCACATCCTCCCCCCGTCACATCCTCCCCCTGTCACATCCTCCCCCCCCCGTCACATCCTCCCCCCGTCACATCCTCCCTCCCCCCGTCACATCCTACCCCCCCGTCGCATCCTCCCCCCCCGTCGCATCCTCCCTCCCCCCGTCACATCCTCCCCCCCACGTCACATCCTCTCCCCACCGTCACATCCTCCCCCCCGTCACATCCTCCCCCCCCCGTCCCATCCTCCCTCCCCCCGTCCCATCCTCCCTCCCCCCGTCCCATCCTCCCTCCCCCCGTCCCATCCTCCCTCCCCCCGTCACATCCTCCCTCCCCCGTCACATCCTCCCCCCCCGTCACATCCTCTCCCCACCGTCACATCCTCCCCCCCGTCACATCCTCCCTCCCCCCGTCCCATCCTCCCTCCCCCCGTCCCATCCTCCCTCCCCCCGTCCCATCCTCCCTCCCCCGTCACATCCTCCCCCCGTCACATCCTCCCCCTCCGTCACATCCTCCCCCTCCGTCACATCCTCCCCCTCCGTCACATCCTCCCCCCGTCACATCCTCCCCCCGTCACATCCTCCCCCTCCGTCACATCCTCCCCTCACCGTCACATCCTCCCCTCACCGTCACATCCTCCCCCTGTCACATCCTCCCCCTGTCACATCCTCCCCCCGTCACTCCCTCCCTCCCCCCGTCACATCCTCCCTCCCCCCCTTCACTCCCTCACTCCGTCACATCCTCCCTCCCCCATCCATCACCCCTCCCCCGTCACTCCCTCCCCCCGTCACATCCTCCATCCCCCATCCGTCACTCCCTCCCCCCGTCACATCCTCCCTGCGGCATCCGTCACCCCTCCCCCATCACTCCCTCCCCCCGTCACATCCTCCCTCCTCCATCCATCACTCCCTCCCCCGTCACGTCCTCCCCCCGTCACCCCCTCTCTCCGTCACATACTCCCCCCATCACTCCCTCCCCCGTCACATCCTCCTTCCCCGCCACTTTCCTCACCCCCCGTCGCTCCCTCCCGCCTTCGTCACTCTTCCGCCTCCCCTCTGTCACCCTCCCTTTCCATCTTCCAACCCACTTCTCCCCCTCCCCATTCTCCCCCTCATCTCACACCTCCATCTTGCCCCCCCATGTTGAGACCCCTCTCATGACCCGTGTCTTGTCGCACTCCTCCCGTCTCGCCCCCCCCTTCTCATCACCCTACCCCGGTCTCTGCTCTCTGTTTCTCCCCATCTCTCCCCACCTCCCTACGTATCCCCTCCTCCCCATCGCCCTGCTCTCCTCAGCCTCTCTGCTGCTCTCTGCCCCGACTTCCTCCACCTCCCTGTCACTCCGTGTCTCACTGTATTCCTGTCTGTCTTCCCTCTCTCCCCATCCCAGCCCCCTTTCCCCCTTCCCATTCCACCTTTCCCACCTTCCCTGTTCCCCCATCTCCGCCCATGCCAGCCCCACCCTACTCCCCCTTAATCCCTACCCTCCCAACCCTCACCCCTCATCCAATCCCCTCTC
>NW_026779701.1:7500-78757 GCF_030144855.1 Hypanus sabinus
GAGCTGGATTGAAGTACTTCCCATCCCGAGAAAGGGGTTGAAGTGGGTTGGCGTGGGAATTGTTTCCTCATTCCAGATTCACCCCCCTGACCCCTAAAGGGAGAGGCCCATCTGCAATGAAGACAGGGGAGTTTTCTAACATGGGGGCCGGGGCAGCTGGTTGGAACCCTGTCCCTTGTAGGGCAGTGGGAGCCAAGTCCGGGGATCTCTGCAAGTCCATGGTCTTGTGGAGGTGGGAGCATGTGGGAGAGGGGCTCAGCAGCCTCCTCCTCCTCCCACTCCATCCATTTGTACAGATCTGACCCTGTGTCTGACCCTGTCCCTGGGAGTGTGTGACGGGAAGGTGTGGAGGGAGCCTCACCCTGTGTCTGATCCTGTCCCTGGGAGTGTGTGACGGGACGGTGTGGAGGGAGCCTCACCCTGTGTCTGACCCTGTCCCTGGGAGTGTGTGACGGGATGGTGTGGAGGGAGCCTCACCCTGTGTCTGACCCTGTCCCTGGGAGTGTGTGACGGGACGGTGTGGAGGGAGCCTCACACTGTGTCTGACCCTGTCCCTGGGAGTGTGTGACGGGACGGTGTGGAGGGAGCCTCACCCTGTGTCTGACCCTGTCCCTGGGAGTGTGTGACGGGATGGTGTGGAGGGAGCATCACCCTGTGTCTGACCCTGTCCCTGGGAGTGCGTGACGGGACGGTGCGGAGGGAGCCTCACCCTGTGTCTGACCCTGTCCCTGGGGGTGTGTGACGGGACGGTGCGGAGGGAGCCTCACCCTGTGTCTGACCCTGTCCCTGGGAGTGTGTGACGGGACGGTGTGGAGGGAGCCTCACCCTGTGTCTGACCCTGTCCCTGGGAGTGTGTGACGGGACGGTGTGGAGGGAGCCTCACCCTGTGTCTGACCCTGTCCCTGGGAGTGTGTGACGGGACGGTGTGGAGGGAGCCTCACACTGTGTCTGACCCTGTCCCTGGGAGTGTGTGACGGGACGGTGTGGAGGGAGCCTCACCCTGTGTCTGACCCTGTCCCTGGGAGTGTGTGACGGGATGGTGTGGAGGGAGCATCACCCTGTGTCTGACCCTGTCCCTGGGAGTGCGTGACGGGACGGTGCGGAGGGAGCCTCACCCTGTGTCTGACCCTGTCCCTGGGGGTGTGTGACGGGACGGTGCGGAGGGAGCCTCACCCTGTGTCTGACCCTGTCCCTGGGAGTGTGTGACGGGACGGTGTGGAGGGAGCCTCACCCTGTGTCTGACCCTGTCCCTGGGAGTGTGTGACGGGACGGTGTGGAGGGAGCCTCACCCTGTGTCTGACCCTGTCCCTGGGGGTGTGTGACGGGACGGTGCGGAGGGAGCCTCACCTTGTGTCCGACGGGTGAGTGACCGGGTGAAACGGGTGAGTGACCGGCTCCTGTCCCCCTTCTCCCACTTTCAGGATATGGACCTCACTCTGTGGACAACCATCTTGGCCGTGATGTGGCTGAACGCCTTCGCTGCCGACTCCAAGGACGAGTGGGGTCTGCTGGTGACGAAGGCCCTGTCCTGGGTCCGGGCCCGAGCAGGTTAGGCCAGAGGGTGACGGCCAGGGCCCCAAATTAAACAGCTCAGGGGTCGGGCGGCATCTGTGCAGGGAGAAGTGTGGCCGACATTCCGGTGGAGAGTCTGTGTCGGGAGTGAGGGTGGGGAAGGGTGATAGTGAAAGGAGAGGGGCAGGGGTGAGGCAGGATAGGGGTGGTTGAGGGGTAGAACCAGGGTGGGAAGCAGTGATGGTGCTCTCACCATTGAAGGAGGGAGGGATGTCCGCTCCCTGGTTGGGTGGTGGGAGCGAGGAAAGGAACTCGAGGGGAGTGAGTGAATCCCGGAGCAGGACGTGGAGGATGGTGAGAGCTGTGAGGCCCATGTTCACGTGCTGGGACATTTGTCTGATGAAATAGGAGGGGTTTAGAATGCCTGCAGGATTTTTCACCCCTGACTGGGTGAGAGTGGAACTCGAGGTGATAGGTTTAGGCTGAGAGGTGAATCTGAGGGGATCTTCACTCAAAGGGTAGTGTAGGTGAGGAACGAGGTGCCAGCGGAAGTGGAGGATGTGGGTTCATTAATAACACAGAACACGACAGCTCAGTCCCGTCCCTTCAGCACACGATGTTGTGCCGAGCTTTTAACCTACTCTGAGATCAACCTGACACCTCTCCCACAGCCCTCCTCTCTCTGTCATCCATTCAGGGCTAAGTGAGAGGGGTTACACTGATCGTAGATGAGGCAAACTAACTCGGGTAATTAAGAAACTTATTTAGGCACGGACTTCTCTAACGTCATTAAATACCCCGAATATACCTGCCTCTCCCACTGTCCTGTCAGTGCGGTCCACACACCACTCTCTGAGCAGGGAGACAAGACTGAGCCCCTGAGGGGATCATGCTCGGGTTGTTGACAGCGGCCGGGGAGGAGATCGCCGAGCAGGAAGAATCGTCTTGTATCCCCTGTCGCCACAGGCGATGTCCAGGGGGCTGGAGAGCAGCCAGTGTTGTTTCTTGGTTCAGGAATGGGACTAGGGGTGATCCAGGCAATTGTAGACAGTGGGGAGGGTTCTTCGGCTTGCCTGCATTGGGGAACGCGTGGGGTAATGAGTGACGGTCGGCATGGCTTTGTGCAGGTCAGTCACGGCTCACAAAGCTGAGTTCTCTGTGGAGAGGTGACAAAGGGGCTGGAAGAGGGTCGAGCTAAGGATGTCGCCCACGCAGGGGTTGTTTTCTATTGGTGTGGTGGTCAGCACAGACATTGTGGGCCGAATGGCCTATTCCTGTGCTCTATTGTGTGTTCACTGTGTGGGAGGGGGCACGATGGGCAAATGAAAGCCGGTCATGGGTGGTGCGGGGGAGGGGAAGTGTGCTGAGGCGGAACAACCCAGCTATAGTGCCTATAAAAAGCACTCATACCCCTTGCGAGTTTTCATCTCTTACATTGAATCACAGATTTAATTTGCTTTTTTTTTACACCCATCAACTGAAAAAGACTTGTGTCACAGTGAAACAAGATAGATCCAAATTAATTACAAATATAAAACAGAAAATAATTGATTGTATAAATAGTCAGCCCCTTTAATGACACACCAAATAATCAGTTGGTTTTAGAAGTCACTTAATTAGTTAAATGGAGTGTAAGGACCATATGAACAAAAAAAGGGTGGAGGAAACACCTTCAGGGGGATATCTGTACACTGACCGGTGTCTCTCAGTCCGTCTCCCTCAGGGGGATATCTGTACACTGACCGGTGTCTCTCAGTCCCTCTCCCTCAGGGGGATATCTGTACACTGACCGGTGTCCCTCAGTCCCTCTCCCTCAGGGGGATATCTGTACACTGACCGGTGTCTCTCAGTCCCTCTCCCTCAGGGGGATATCTGTACACTGACCGGTGTCCCTCAGTCCCTCTCCCTCAGGGGGATATCTGTACACTGACCAGTGTCCCTCAGTCCTGTCCTTTCCCTTGTTCTCTCCCAGCACACTGATCTCCCTGCCCTGGACTAACGGTTATTTTAACTCTTGCCCCCTCTCCCATCACCCCTCCCCCAGGTGCAGACCTCGTGGAGTGTGTGAAAGCAGGAAACCGGCTTCTGAAAACCTCTATTCTTCCTGGGACACTCGGACTGTGAGGGAATTGCTGGAGGGGGTTCTGTTGGTGTCACCACAGTGAACACCTCTTGTGGGCTATCGTTTCATCACCGCTCTATCCGTCCACCCCTGTTGTAGGGGACCCGTTGGTGAAGCTGTACCTCTGGTCCTTCGTGGGACTGTTTTAATGATGGTGATGGTTACTGACCCAGGAATGATGTGCGTGAAAATCTTCTGCCCCAAATAAATCTGCTTCTGCCTTCCAACCTGCCTGTCTCGTACTTCGAATGAATTTTCCATCTCACCGTTTCAAAGTGCAATCCGGAGTTGCTTCTTTCCCAGGTAGAAAACAACGTCGTTTGGCCAATCCAATCTGTGCTCTCTCACAGAGCATTCCGAAGTCACCGGTCCAGTCAACCCCTCGCAGACGCAGAGAGGGACGCAGCTGGGCACATTCAGAGAGAGACGCAGCTGGGCACGTTCAGAGGGAGACGCAACTGGGCAAGTTCAGAGAGGGACGCGGCTGGGCAAGTTCAGAGAGAGACGCAGTTGGGCACGTTCAGAGGGAGACGCAACTGGGCAAGTTCAGAGAGGGACGCGGCTGGGCAAGTTCAGAGAGAGACGCAGCTGGGCAAGTTCAGAGAGGGACGCGGCTGGGCACGTTCAGAGAGAGACGCAGCTGGGCACGTTCAGAGAGAGACGCGGCTGGGCACGTTCAGGGAGAGACGCGGCTGGGCAAGTTCAGAGAGAGACGCAACTGGGCACGTCAAAGGAGAGACGCGGATGGGCAAGTTCAGAGAGAGACGCAACTGGGCACGTCAAAGGAGAGACGCGGATGGGCACGTTCAGAGAGAGACGCAGCTGGGCACGTTCAGGGAGAGACGCGGCTGGGCACGTTCAGGGAGAGACGCAGCTGGGCACGTTCAGGGAGAGACGCAGCTGGGCACGTTCAGAGAGAGACGCAACTGGGCACGTCCAGGGAGAGACGCGGATGGGCACGTTCAGAGAGAGACGCAGCTGGGCACGTTCAGAGAGAGACGCGGCTGGGCACGTTCAGAGAGAGTGACAGTTGGGCACGTTGAGAGAGAGACGCAGCTGGGTACTTTCAGGGAGAGACGCGGATGGGCACGTTCAGAGAGAGACGCAGTTGGGCACGTTGAGAGAGAGACGCGGCTGGGCACGTTCAGAGAGAGACGCGGCTGGGCACGTTCAGGGAGAGACGCGGCTGGGCACGTTCAGAGAGAGACGCAACTGGGCACGTCCAGGGTAGACGGGGATGGGCACGTTCAGAGAGAGACACAGTTGGGCACGTTCAGAGAGAGTGACAGTTGGGCACGTTCAGAGAGAAACACAGTTGGGCACGTTCAGAGAGAGTGACAGTTGGGCACGTGCAGAGAGAGACGCAGTTGGGCACGTTCAGAGAGAGACGCAACTGGGCACGTTCAGAGAGAGACGCGGCTGGGCACGTTCAGAGAGAGACGCGGCTGGGCACGTTCAGAGAGAGACGCGGCTGGGCACGTTCAGAGAGAGACGCAACTGGGCACGTTCAGAGAGAGACGCGGCTGGACACGTTCAGAGAGAGACGCGGCTGGGCACGTTCAGGGAGAGACGCAGCTGGGCACGTTCAGAGAGAGACGCAGCTGGGCACGTCCAGGGAGAGACGCGGATGGGCACGTTCAGAGAGAGACGCAGCTGGGCAAGTTCAGAGAAAGACGCGGCTGGACACGTTCAGAGAGAGACGCGGCTGGGCACGTTCAGAGAGAGACGCGGCTGGGCACGTTCAGAGAGAGACGCGGCTGGGCACGTTCAGAGAGAGACGCAACTGGGCACGTCAAAGGAGAGACGCGGATGGGCACGTTCAGAGAGAGACGCAGCTGGGCACGTTCAGAGAGAGACGCGGCTGCGCACGTTCAGAGAGAGACGCGGCTGCGCACGTTCAGAGAGAGACGCGGCTGGGCACGTTCAGAGAGAGACGCAGCTGGGCACGTTCAGGGAGAGACGCAGCTGGGCACGTTCAGAGAGAGACGCGGCTGGGCACGTTCAGGGAGAGACGCAACTGGGCACGTTCAGAGAGAGACGCAACTGGGCACGTCCAGGGAGAAACGCGAATGGGCACGTTCAGAGGGAGACACAGTTGTGCACGTTTAGAGAGAGACGCCGCTGGGCACGTCCAGGAGAGACGCAGCTGGGCACGTTCAGAGAGAGACGCAGCTGGGCACGTTCAGATAGAGACGCGGCTGGGCACGTTCAGAGAGAGACGCAGCTGGGCACGTCCAGGGAGAGACGCAACTGGGCACGTCCAGGGAGAGACGCGGATGGACACGTTCAGAGAGAGACGCAGTTGGGCACGTTCAGAGAGAGACGCAGCTGGGTACGTTCAGGGAGAGACGCGGATGGGCACGTTCAGAGAGAGACGCAGTTGGGCACGTTCAGGGAGAGACGCAGCTGGGCACGTCCAGGGTAGACGGGGATGGGCACGTTCAGAGAGAGACACAGTTGGGCACGTTCAGAGAGAGACACAGTTGGGCACGTTCAGAGAGAGACGCAGTTGGGCACGTTCAGGGAGAGACGCAGTTGGGCACGTTCAGGGAGAGACGCGGATGGGCACGTTCAGGGAGAGACGCGGATGGGCACGTTCAGGGAGAGACGCGGATGGGCACGTTCAGGGAGAGACGCGGATGGGCACGTCCAGGGTAGACGGGCATGGGCACGTTCAGAGAGAGACACAGTTGGGCACGTTCAGAGAGAGACGCAGTTGGGCACGTTCAGGGAGAGACGCAGTTGGGCACGTTCAGGGAGAGACGCGGATGGGCACGTTCAGGGAGAGACGCGGATGGGCACGTTCAGAGAGAGACGCAGTTGGGCACGTTCAGGGAGAGACGCAGTTGGGCACGTTCAGGGAGAGACGCGGATGGGCACGTTCAGGGAGAGACGCGGATGGGCACGTTCAGAGAGAGACGCAGTTGGGCACGTTCAGGGAGAGACGCAGTTGGGCACGTTCAGGGAGAGACGCGGATGGGCACGTTCAGGGAGAGACGCGGATGGGCACGTTCAGGGAGAGACGCAGTTGGGCACGTTCAGGGAGAGACGCGGATGGGCACGTTCAGGGAGAGACGCGGATGGGCACGTTCAGGGAGAGACGCGGATGGGCACGTTCAGAGAGAGACACAGTTGGGCACGTTCAGAGAGAGACGCACTTGGGCACGTTCAGGGAGAGACGCAACTGGGCACGTTCAGGGAGAGACGCAACTGGGCACGTCCAGGGAGAAACGCGAATGGGCACGTTCAGAGGGAGACGCAGCTGGGCACGTTCAGAGAGAGACGCAACTGGGCACGTCCAGGGTAGACGGGGATGGGCACGTTCAGAGAGAGACACAGTTGGGCACGTTCAGAGAGAGACGCAACTGGGCACGTTCAGGGAGAGACGCAGTTGGGCACGTTCAGAGAGAGTGACAGTTGGGCACGTTTAGAGAGAGACGCAGTTGGGCACGTTCAGAGAGAGACGCAGCTGGGCACGTTCAGAGAGAGTGACAGTTGGGCACGTTTAGAGAGAGACGCAGTTGGGCACGTTCAGAGAGAGACGCAGTTGGACACGTTCAGAGAGAGTGACAGTTGGGCACGTTTAGAGCGAGACGCAGCTGGGCACGTTCAGAGAGAGACGCAGCTGGGCACGTTCAGGGAGAGACGCGGATGGGCACGTTCAGAGAGAGACGCAACTGGGCACGTCAAAGGAGAGACGCGGATGGGCACGTTCAGAGAGAGACGCAGCTGGGCACGTTCAGAGAGAGACGCGGCTGGGCACGTTCAGGGAGAGACGCGGATGGGCACGTTCAGAGAGAGACGCAACTGGGCACGTCAAAGGAGAGACGCGGATGGGCACGTTCAGAGAGAGACGCAGCTGGGCACGTTCAGAGAGAGACGCGGCTGGGCACGTTCAGGGAGAGACGCAGCTGGGCACGTTCAGAGAGAGACGCAGCTGGGCACGTTCAGAGAGAGACGCGGCTGGGCACGTTCAGGGAGAGACGCGGATGGGCACGTTCAGAGAGAGACGCAACTGGGCACGTTCAGAGAGAGACGCAACTGGGCACGTCAAAGGAGAGACGCGGATGGGCACGTTCAGAGAGAGACGCGGCTGGGCACGTTCAGAGAGAGACGCGGCTGGGCACGTTCAGAGAGAGACGCAACTGGGCACGTTCAGGGAGAGACGCAGCTGGGCACGTTCAGAGAGAGACGCGGCTGCGCACGTTCAGAGAGAGACGCAGTTGGGCACGTTCAGAGAGAGTGACAGTTGGGCACGTTTAGAGAGAGACGCAGTTGGGCACGTTCAGAGAGAGACGCAGCTGGGCACGTTCAGAGAGAGTGACAGTTGGGCACGTTTAGAGAGAGACGCAGTTGGGCACGTTCAGAGAGAGACGCAGTTGGACACGTTCAGAGAGAGTGACAGTTGGGCACGTTTAGAGCGAGACGCAGCTGGGCACGTTCAGAGAGAGACGCAGCTGGGCACGTTCAGGGAGAGACGCGGATGGGCACGTTCAGAGAGAGACGGAACTGGGCACGTCAAAGGAGAGACGCCGCTGTGCACGTTCAGAGAGAGACGCAGCTGGGCACGTTCAGAGAGAGACGCGGCTGGGCACGTTCAGGGAGAGACGCAGCTGGGCACGTTCAGAGAGAGACGCAGCTGGGCACGTCCAGGGAGAGACGCGGATGGGCACGTTCAGGGAGAGACGCGGATGGGCACGTCCAGGGAGAGACGCAGCTGGGCACGTTCAGAGAGAGACGCAGTTGGGCACGTTCAGAGAGAGACGCAGCTGGGCACGTTCAGAGAGAGACGCGGCTGGACACGTTCAGAGAGAGACGCAGTTGGGCACGTTCAGAGAGAGACGCAGCTGGGCACGTTCAGAGAGAGTGACAGTTGGGCACGTTTAGAGAGAGACGCAGTTGGGCACGTTCAGAGAGAGACGCAGTTGGACACGTTCAGAGAGAGTGACAGTTGGGCACGTTTAGAGCGAGACGCAGCTGGGCACGTTCAGAGAGAGACGCAGCTGGGCACGTTCAGGGAGAGACGCGGATGGGCACGTTCAGAGAGAGACGCAACTGGGCACGTCAAAGGAGAGACGCGGATGGGCACGTTCAGAGAGAGACGCAGCTGGGCACGTTCAGGGAGAGACGCGGATGGGCACGTTCAGAGAGAGACGCAGTTGGGCACGTTCAGGGAGAGACGCAGTTGGGCACGTTCAGGGAGAGACGCGGATGGGCACGTTCAGGGAGAGACGCGGATGGGCACGTTCAGGGAGAGACGCAGTTGGGCACGTTCAGGGAGAGACGCGGATGGGCACGTTCAGGGAGAGACGCGGATGGGCACGTTCAGGGAGAGACGCGGATGGGCACGTTCAGAGAGAGACACAGTTGGGCACGTTCAGAGAGAGACGCACTTGGGCACGTTCAGGGAGAGACGCAACTGGGCACGTTCAGGGAGAGACGCAACTGGGCACGTCCAGGGAGAAACGCGAATGGGCACGTTCAGAGGGAGACGCAGCTGGGCACGTTCAGAGAGAGACGCAACTGGGCACGTCCAGGGTAGACGGGGATGGGCACGTTCAGAGAGAGACACAGTTGGGCACGTTCAGAGAGAGACGCAACTGGGCACGTTCAGGGAGAGACGCAGTTGGGCACGTTCAGAGAGAGTGACAGTTGGGCACGTTTAGAGAGAGACGCAGTTGGGCACGTTCAGAGAGAGACGCAGCTGGGCACGTTCAGAGAGAGTGACAGTTGGGCACGTTTAGAGAGAGACGCAGTTGGGCACGTACAGAGAGAGACGCAGTTGGACACGTTCAGAGAGAGTGACAGTTGGGCACGTTTAGAGCGAGACGCAGCTGGGCACGTTCAGAGAGAGACGCAGCTGGGCACGTTCAGGGAGAGACGCGGATGGGCACGTTCAGAGAGAGACGCAACTGGGCACGTCAAAGGAGAGATGCGGATGGGCACGTTCAGAGAGAGACGCAGCTGGGCACGTTCAGAGAGAGACGCGGCTGGGCACGTTCAGGGAGAGACGCGGATGGGCACGTTCAGAGAGAGACGCAACTGGGCACGTCAAAGGAGAGACGCGGATGGGCACGTTCAGAGAGAGACGCAGCTGGGCACGTTCAGAGAGAGACGCGGCAGGGCACGTTCAGGGAGAGACGCAGCTGGGCACGTTCAGAGAGAGACGCAGCTGGGCACGTTCAGAGAGAGACGCGGCTGGGCACGTTCAGGGAGAGACGCGGATGGGCACGTTCAGAGAGAGACGCAACTGGGCACGTCAAAGGAGAGACGCGGATGGGCACGTTCAGAGAGAGACGCGGCTGGGCACGTTCAGAGAGAGACGCGGCTGGGCACGTTCAGAGAGAGACGCAACTGGGCACGTCAAAGGAGAGACGCGGATGGGCACGTTCAGAGAGAGACGCAGCTGGGCACGTTCAGAGAGAGACGCGGCTGCGCACGTTCAGAGAGAGACGCGGCTGGGCACGTTCAGAGAGAGACGCCGCTGGGCACGTTCAGAGAGAGACGCAGCTGGGCACGTTCAGGGAGAGACGCAGCTGGGCACGTTCAGAGAGAGACGCGGCTGGGCACGTTCAGGGAGAGACGCAACTGGGCACGTTCAGAGAGAGACGCAACTGGGCACGTCCAGGGAGAAACGCGAATGGGCACGTTCAGAGGGAGACACAGTTGTGCACGTTTAGAGAGAGACGCAGTTGGGCACGTTCAGGGAGAGACGCGGATGGGCACGTTCAGGGAGAGACGCGGATGGGCACGTTCAGGGAGAGACGCAGTTGGGCACGTTCAGGGAGAGACGCGGATGGGCACGTTCAGGGAGAGACGCGGATGGGCACGTTCAGGGAGAGACGCGGATGGGCACGTTCAGAGAGAGACACAGTTGGGCACGTTCAGAGAGAGACGCACTTGGGCACGTTCAGGGAGAGACGCAACTGGGCACGTTCAGGGAGAGACGCAACTGGGCACGTCCAGGGAGAAACGCGAATGGGCACGTTCAGAGGGAGACACAGTTGTGCACGTTTAGAGAGAGACGCAGTTGGGCACGTTCAGGGAGAGACGCGGATGGGCACGTTCAGGGAGAGACGCGGATGGGCACGTTCAGGGAGAGACGCAGTTGTGCACGTTCAGGGAGAGACGCGGATGGGCACGTTCAGGGAGAGACGCGGATGGGCACGTTCAGGGAGAGACGCGGATGGGCACGTTCAGAGAGAGACACAGTTGGGCACGTTCAGAGAGAGACGCACTTGGGCACGTTCAGGGAGAGACGCAACTGGGCACGTTCAGGGAGAGACGCAACTGGGCACGTCCAGGGAGAAACGCGAATGGGCACGTTCAGAGGGAGACGCAGCTGGGCACGTTCAGAGAGAGACGCAGCTGGGCACGTCCAGGGTAGACGGGGATGGGCACGTTCAGAGAGAGACACAGTTGGGCACGTTCAGAGAGAGACGCAACTGGGCACGTTCAGAGAGAGACGCAACTGGGCACGTCCAGGGAGAAACGCGAATGGGCACGTTCAGAGGGAGACACAGTTGTGCACGTTTAGAGAGAGACGCAGTTGGGCACGTTCAGGGAGAGACGCGGATGGGCACGTTCAGGGAGAGACGCGGATGGGCACGTTCAGGGAGAGACGCAGTTGGGCACGTTCAGGGAGAGACGCGGATGGGCACGTTCAGGAAGAGACGCGGATGGGCACGTTCAGGGAGAGACGCGGATGGGCACGTTCAGAGAGAGACACAGTTGGGCACGTTCAGAGAGAGACGCACTTGGGCACGTTCAGGGAGAGACGCAACTGGGCACGTTCAGGGAGAGACGCAACTGGGCACGTCCAGGGAGAAACGCGAATGGGCACGTTCAGAGGGAGACGCAGCTGGGCACGTTCAGAGAGAGACGCAACTGGGCACGTCCAGGGTAGACGGGGATGGGCACGTTCAGAGAGAGACACAGTTGGGCACGTTCAGAGAGAGACGCAACTGGGCACGTTCAGAGAGAGACGCAACTGGGCACGTCCAGGGAGAAACGCGAATGGGCACGTTCAGAGGGAGACACAGTTGTGCACGTTTAGAGAGAGACGCAGTTGGGCACGTTCAGGGAGAGACGCGGATGGGCACGTTCAGGGAGAGACGCGGATGGGCACGTTCAGGGAGAGACGCAGTTGGGCACGTTCAGGGAGAGACGCGGATGGGCACGTTCAGGGAGAGACGCGGATGGGCACGTTCAGGGAGAGACGCGGATGGGCACGTTCAGAGAGAGACACAGTTGGGCACGTTCAGAGAGAGACGCACTTGGGCACGTTCAGGGAGAGACGCAACTGGGCACGTTCAGGGAGAGACGCAACTGGGCACGTCCAGGGAGAAACGCGAATGGGCACGTTCAGAGGGAGACGCAGCTGGGCACGTTCAGAGAGAGACGCAACTGGGCACGTCCAGGGTAGACGGGGATGGGCACGTTCAGAGAGAGACACAGTTGGGCACGTTCAGAGAGAGACGCAACTGGGCACGTTCAGGGAGAGACGCAGTTGGGCACGTTCAGAGAGAGTGACAGTTGGGCACGTTTAGAGAGAGACGCAGTTGGGCACGTTCAGAGAGAGACGCAGCTGGGCACGTTCAGAGAGAGTGACAGTTGGGCACGTTTAGAGAGAGACGCAGTTGGGCACGTTCAGAGAGAGACGCAGTTGGACACGTTCAGAGAGAGTGACAGTTGGGCACGTTTAGAGCGAGACGCAGCTGGGCACGTTCAGAGAGAGACGCAGCTGGGCACGTTCAGGGAGAGACGCGGATGGGCACGTTCAGAGAGAGACGCAACTGGGCACGTCAAAGGAGAGACGCGGATGGGCACGTTCAGAGCGAGACGCAGCTGGGCACGTTCAGAGAGAGACGCGGCTGGGCACGTTCAGGGAGAGACGCAGCTGGGCACGTTCAGAGAGAGACGCGGATGGGCACGTTCAGGGAGAGACGCAGTTGGGCACGTTCAGGGAGAGACGCGGATGGGCACGTTCAGGGAGAGACGCGGATGGGCACGTTCAGGGAGAGACGCGGATGGGCACGTTCAGAGAGAGACACAGTTGGGCACGTTCAGAGAGAGACGCACTTGGGCACGTTCAGGGAGAGACGCAACTGGGCACGTTCAGGGAGAGACGCAACTGGGCACGTCCAGGGAGAAACGCGAATGGGCACGTTCAGAGGGAGACGCAGCTGGGCACGTTCAGAGAGAGACGCAACTGGGCACGTCCAGGGTAGACGGGGATGGGCACGTTCAGAGAGAGACACAGTTGGGCACGTTCAGAGAGAGACGCAACTGGGCACGTTCAGGGAGAGACGCAGTTGGGCACGTTCAGAGAGAGTGACAGTTGGGCACGTTTAGAGAGAGACGCAGTTGGGCACGTTCAGAGAGAGACGCAGCTGGGCACGTTCAGAGAGAGTGACAGTTGGGCACGTTTAGAGAGAGACGCAGTTGGGCACGTTCAGAGAGAGACGCAGTTGGACACGTTCAGAGAGAGTGACAGTTGGGCACGTTTAGAGCGAGACGCAGCTGGGCACGTTCAGAGAGAGACGCAGCTGGGCACGTTCAGGGAGAGACGCGGATGGGCACGTTCAGAGAGAGACGCAACTGGGCACGTCAAAGGAGAGACGCGGATGGGCACGTTCAGAGCGAGACGCAGCTGGGCACGTTCAGAGAGAGACGCGGCTGGGCACGTTCAGGGAGAGACGCAGCTGGGCACGTTCAGAGAGAGACGCAGCTGGGCACGTTCAGAGAGAGACGCGGCTGGGCACGTTCAGGGAGAGACGCGGATGGGCACGTTCAGGGAGAGACGCGGATGGGCACGTTCAGAGAGAGACGCGGCTGGGCACGTTCAGAGAGAGACGCGGCTGGGCACGTTCAGAGAGAGACGCGGCTGGGCACGTTCAGAGAGAGACGCGGCTGGGCACGTTCAGAGAGAGACGCGGCTGGGCACGTTCAGAGAGAGACGCGGCTGGGCACGTTCAGAGAGAGACGCAACTGGGCACGTCAAAGGAGAGACGCGGATGGGCACGTTCAGAGAGAGACGCAGCTGGGCACGTTCAGAGAGAGACGCGGCTGCGCACGTTCAGAGAGAGACACGGCTGGGCACGTTCAGAGAGAGACGCCGCTGGGCACGTTCAGAGAGAGACGCAGCTGGGCACGTTCAGGGAGAGACGCAGCTGGGCACGTTCAGAGAGAGACGCGGCTGGGCACGTTCAGGGAGAGACGCAACTGGGCACGTTCAGAGAGAGACGCAACTGGGCACGTCCAGGGAGAAACGCGAATGGGCACGTTCAGAGGGAGACACAGTTGTGCACGTTTAGAGAGAGACGCCGCTGGGCACGTCCAGGAGAGACGCAGCTGGGCACGTTCAGAGAGAGACGCAGCTGGGCACGTTCAGAGAGAGACGCGGCTGGGCACGTTCAGAGAGAGACGCAGCTGGGCACGTCCAGGGAGAGACGCAACTGGGCACGTCCAGGGAGAGACGCGGATGGACACGTTCAGAGAGAGACGCAGTTGGGCACGTTCAGAGAGAGACGCAGCTGGGTACGTTCAGGGAGAGACGCGGATGGGCACGTTCAGAGAGAGACGCAGTTGGGCACGTTCAGGGAGAGACGCAGCTGGGCACGTCCAGGGTAGACGGGGATGGGCACGTTCAGAGAGAGACACGGTTGGGCACGTTCAGAGAGAGACACAGTTGGGCACGTTCAGAGAGAGACGCAGTTGGGCACGTTCAGGGAGAGACGCAGTTGGGCACGTTCAGGGAGAGACGCGGATGGGCACGTTCAGGGAGAGACGCGGATGGGCACGTTCAGAGAGAGACGCAGTTGGGCACGTTCAGGGAGAGACGCAGTTGGGCACGTTCAGGGAGAGACGCGGATGGGCACGTTCAGGGAGAGACGCGGATGGGCACGTTCAGGGAGAGACGCAGTTGGGCACGTTCAGGGAGAGACGCGGATGGGCACGTTCAGGGAGAGACGCGGATGGGCACGTTCAGGGAGAGACGCGGATGGGCACGTTCAGAGAGAGACACAGTTGGGCACGTTCAGAGAGAGACGCAGTTGGGCACGTTCAGGGAGAGACGCAACTGGGCACGTTCAGAGAGAGACGCAACTGGGCACGTCCAGGGAGAAACGCGAATGGGCACGTTCAGAGGGAGACGCAGCTGGGCACGTTCAGAGAGAGACGCAACTGGGCACGTCCAGGGTAGACGGGGATGGGCACGTTCAGAGAGAGACACAGTTGGGCACGTTCAGAGAGAGACGCAACTGGGCACGTTCAGGGAGAGACGCAGTTGGGCACGTTCAGAGAGAGTGACAGTTGGGCACGTTTAGAGAGAGACGCAGTTGGGCACGTTCAGAGAGAGACGCAGCTGGGCACGTTCAGAGAGAGTGACAGTTGGGCACGTTTAGAGAGAGACGCAGTTGGGCACGTTCAGAGAGAGACGCAGTTGGACACGTTCAGAGAGAGTGACAGTTGGGCACGTTTAGAGCGAGACGCAGCTGGGCACGTTCAGAGAGAGACGCAGCTGGGCACGTTCAGGGAGAGACGCGGATGGGCACGTTCAGAGAGAGACGCAACTGGGCACGTCAAAGGAGAGACGCGGATGGGCACGTTCAGAGAGAGACGCAACTGGGCACGTCAAAGGAGAGACGCGGATGGGCACGTTCAGAGAGAGACGCAACTGGGCACGTTCAGAGAGAGACGCAGTTGGGCACGTTCAGAGAGAGACGCAGCTGGGCACGTTCAGAGAGAGTGACAGTTGGGCACGTTCAGAGAGAGACGCAGCTGGGCACGTTCAGAGAGAGACGCGGCTGGGCACGTTCAGGGAGAGACGCAGCTGGGCACGTTCAGAGAGAGACGCAGCTGGGCACTTTCAGAGAGAGACGCAGCTGGGCACGTCCAGGGAGAGACGCGGATGGGCACGTTCAGAGAGAGACGCAGCTGGGCACGTTCAGAGAGAGACGCGGCTGGACACGTTCAGAGAGAGACGCAGTTGGGCACGTTCAGAGAGAGACGCAGCTGGGCACGTTCAGAGAGAGTGACAGTTGGGCACGTTTAGAGAGAGACGCAGTTGGGCACGTTCAGAGAGAGACGCAGTTGGACACGTTCAGAGAGAGTGACAGTTGGGCACGTTTAGAGCGAGACGCAGCTGGGCACGTTCAGAGAGAGACGCAGCTGGGCACGTTCAGGGAGAGACGCGGATGGGCACGTTCAGAGAGAGACGCAACTGGGCACGTCAAAGGAGAGACGCGGATGGGCACGTTCAGAGAGAGACGCAGCTGGGCACGTTCAGAGAGAGACGCGGCTGGGCACGTTCAGGGAGAGACGCGGATGGGCACGTTCAGAGAGAGACGCAACTGGGCACGTCAAAGGAGAGACGCGGATGGGCACGTTCAGAGAGAGACGCAGCTGGGCACGTTCAGAGAGAGACGCAACTGGGCACGTCAAAGGAGAGACGCGGATGGGCACGTTCAGAGAAAGACGCAACTGGGCACGTCAAAGGAGAGACGCGGCTGGACACGTTCAGAGAGAGACGCGGCTGGACACGTTCAGAGAGAGACGCAACTGGGCACGTCAAAGGAGAGACGCGGATGTGCACGTTCAGAGAGAGACGCAGCTGGGCACGTTCAGAGAGAGACGCGGCTGGGCACGTTCAGAGAGAGACGCGGCTGGGCACGTTCAGAGAGAGACGCCGCTGGGCACGTTCAGAGAGAGACGCAGCTGGGCACGTTCAGGGAGAGACGCGGCTGGGCACGTTCAGGGAGAGACGCAGCTGGGCACGTGCAGAGAGAGACGCAGCTGGGCACGTTCAGAGAGAGACGCGGCTGGGCACGTTCAGGGAGAGACGCAGCTGGGCACGTTCAGAGAGAGACGCAGCTGGGCACGTCCAGGGAGAGACGCGGATGGGCACGTTCAGAGAGAGACGCAGCTGGGCACGTTCAGAGAGAGACGCGGCTGGACACGTTCAGAGAGAGACGCAACTGGGCACGTCAAAGGAGAGACGCGGATGGGCACGTTCAGAGAGAGACGCAGCTGGGCACGTTCAGAGAGAGACGCGGCTGGGCACGTTCAGAGAGAGACGCGGCTGGGCACGTTCAGAGAGAGACGCCGCTGGGCACGTTCAGAGAGAGACGCAGCTGAGCACGTTCAGGGAGAGACGCAGCTGGGCACGTTCAGAGAGAGACGCGGCTGGGCACGTCCAGGGAGAGACGCAACTGGGCACGTCCAGGGAGAGACGCGGATGGGCACGTTCAGGGAGAGACGCGGATGGGCACGTTCAGGGAGAGACGCGGATGGGCACGTCCAGGGTAGACGGGGATGGGCACGTTCAGAGAGAGACACAGTTGGGCACGTTCAGAGAGAGACGCAGTTGGGCACGTTCAGGGAGAGACGCAGTTGGGCACGTTCAGGGAGAGACGCGGATGGGCACGTTCAGGGAGAGACGCGGATGGGCACGTTCAGAGAGAGACGCAGTTGGGCACGTTCAGGGAGAGACGCAGTTGGGCACGTTCAGGGAGAGACGCGGATGGGCACGTTCAGGGAGAGACGCGGATGGGCACGTTCAGGGAGAGACGCAGTTGGGCACGTTCAGGGAGAGACGCGGATGGGCACGTTCAGGGAGAGACGCGGATGGGCACGTTCAGGGAGAGACGCGGATGGGCACGTTCAGAGATAGACACAGTTGGGCACGTTCAGAGAGAGACGCAGTTGGGCACGTTCAGGGAGAGACGCAACTGGGCACGTTCAGAGAGAGACGCAACTGGGCACGTCCAGGGAGAAACGCGAATGGGCACGTTCAGAGGGAGACGCAGCTGGGCACGTTCAGAGAGAGACGCAACTGGGCACGTCCAGGGTAGACGGGGATGGGCACGTTCAGAGAGAGACACAGTTGGGCACGTTCAGAGAGAGTGACAGTTGGGCACGTTCAGAGAGAAACACAGTTGGGCACGTTCAGAGAGAGTGGCAGTTGGGCACGTGCAGAGAGAGACGCAGTTGGGCACGTTCAGAGAGAGACGCAACGGCACGTTCAGGGAGAGACGCAGTTGGGCACGTTCAGAGAGAGTGACAATTGGGCACGTTTAGAGAGAGACGCAGTTGGGCACGTTCAGAGAGAGACGCAGCTGGGCACGTTCAGAGAGAGTGACAGTTGGGCACGTTTAGAGAGAGACGCAGTTGGGCACGTTCAGAGAGAGACGCAGTTGGGCACGTTCAGAGAGAGTGACAGTTGGGCACGTTTAGAGCGAGACGCAGCTGGGCACGTTCAGAGAGAGACGCAGCTGGGCACGTTCAGGGAGAGACGCGGATGGGCACGTTCAGAGAGAGACGCAACTGGGCACGTCAAAGGAGAGACGCGGATGGGCACGTTCAGAGAGAGACGCAGCTGGGCACGTTCAGAGAGAGACGCGGCTGGGCACGTTCAGGGAGAGACGCGGATGGGCACGTTCAGAGAGAGACGCAACTGGGCACGTCAAAGGAGAGACGCGGATGGGCACGTTCAGAGAGAGACGCAGCTGGGCACGTTCAGAGAGAGACGCGGCTGGGCACGTTCAGGGAGAGACGCAGCTGGGCACGTTCAGAGAGAGACGCAGCTGGGCACGTCCAGGGAGAGACGCGGATGGGCACGTTCAGAGAGAGACGCAGCTGGGCACGTTCAGAGAGAGACGCGGATGGACACGTTCAGAGAGCGACGCGGCTGGGCACGTTCAGAGAGAGATGCGTCTGGGCACGTTCAGAGAGAGACGCATCTGGGCACGTTCAGAGAGAGACGCAGCTGGGCACGTTCAGACAGAGACGCGGCTGGGCACGTTCAGGGAGAGACGCAGCTGGGCACGTTCAGAGAGAGACGCAGCTGGGCACGTTCAGAGAGAGACGCGGCTGGGCACGTTCAGAGAGAGACGCGGCTGGGCACGTTCAGAGAGAGACGCAGCTGGGCACGTTCAGGGAGAGACGCAGCTGGGCACGTTCAGAGAGAGACGCGGCTGGGCACGTCAAAGGAGAGACGCGGATGGGCACGTTCAGAAAGAGACGCATCTGGGCACGTTCAGAGAGAGACGCAGCTGGGCACGTTCAGACAGAGACGCGGCTGGGCACGTTCAGGGAGAGACGCAGCTGGGCACGTTCAGAGAGAGACGCAGCTGGGCACGTTCAGAGAGAGACGCGGCTGGGCACGTTCAGAGAGAGACGCGGCTGGGCACGTTCAGAGAGAGACGCAGCTGGGCACGTTCAGGGAGAGACGCAGCTGGGCACGTTCAGAGAGAGACGCGGCTGGGCACGTTCAGGGAGAGACGCAACTGGGCACGTTCAGAGAGAGACGCAACTGGGCACGTCCAGGGAGAAACGCGAATGGGCACGTTCAGAGAGAGACACAGTTGTGCACGTTTAGAGAGAGACGCCGCTGGGCACGTCCAGGGAGAGACGCAGCTGGGCACGTTCAGAGAGAGACGCAGCTGGGCACGTCCAGGGAGAGACGCAACTGGGCACGTCCAGGGAGAGACGCGGATGGACACGTTCAGAGAGAGACGCAGTTGGGCACGTTCAGAGAGAGACGCAGCTGGGTACGTTCAGGGAGAGACGCGGATGGGCACGTTCAGAAAGAGACGCAGTTGGGCACGTTTAGAGAGAGACGCGGCTGGGCACGTTCAGAGAGAGACGCGGCTGGGCACGTTCAGAGAGAGACGCAGCTGGGCACGTTCAGGGAGAGACGCAGCTGGGCACGTCCAGGGTAGACGGGGATGGGCACGTTCAGAGAGAGACACAGTTGGGCACGTTCAGAGAGAGACACCGTTGGGCACGTTCAGAGAGAGACGCAGTTGGGCACGTTCAGGGAGAGACGCAGTTGGGCACGTTCAGGGAGAGACGCGGATGGGCACGTTCGGAGGGAGACGCAGCTGGGCACGTTCAGAGAGAGACGCAACTGGGCACGTCCAGGGTAGACGGGGATGGGCACGTTCAGAGAGAGACACAGTTGGGCACGTTCAGAGAGAGTGACAGTTGGGCACGTTCAGAGAGAAACACAGTTGGGCACGTTCAGAGAGAGTGGCAGTTGGGCATGTGCAGAGAGAGACGCAGTTGGGCACGTTCAGAGAGAGACGCAGTTGGACACGTTCAGAGAGAGTGACAATTGGGCACGTTTAGAGAGAGACGCAGTTGGGCACGTTCAGAGAGAGACGCAGCTGGGCACGTTCAGAGAGAGTGACAGTTGGGCACGTTTAGAGAGAGACGCAGTTGGGCACGTTCAGAGAGAGACGCAGTTGGGCACGTTCAGAGAGAGTGACAGTTGGGCACGTTTAGAGCGAGACGCAGCTGGGCACGTTCAGAGAGAGACGCAGCTGGGCACGTTCAGGGAGAGACGCGGATGGGCACGTTCAGAGAGAGACGCAACTGGGCACGTCAAAGGGGAGACGCGGATGGGCACGTTCAGAGAGAGACGCAGCTGGGCACGTTCAGAGAGAGACGCGGCTGGGCACGTTCAGGGAGAGACGCGGATGGGCACGTTCAGAGAGAGACGCAACTGGGCACGTCAAAGGAGAGACGCGGATGGGCACGTTCAGAGAGAGACGCAGCTGGGCACGTTCAGAGAGAGACGCGGCTGGGCACGTTCAGGGAGAGACGCAGCTGGGCACGTTCAGAGAGAGACGCAGCTGGGCACGTCCAGGGAGAGACGCGGATGGGCACGTTCAGAGAGAGACGCAGCTGGGCACGTTCAGAGAGAGACGCGGCTGGACACGTTCAGAGAGAGACGCGGCTGGGCACGTTCAGAGAGAGATGCGTCTGGGCACGTTCAGAGAGAGACGCAACTGGGCACGTCAAAGGAGAGACGCGGATGGGCACGTTCAGAGAGAGACGCAGCTGGGCACGTTCAGAGAGAGACGCAGCTGGGCACGTTCAGAGAGAGACGCGGCTGGGCACGTTCAGGGAGAGACGCAGCTGGGCACGTTCAGAGAGAGACGCAGCTGGGCACGTTCAGAGAGAGACGCGGCTGGGCACGTTCAGAGAGAGACGCGGCTGGGCACGTTCAGAGAGAGACGCAGCTGGGCACGTTCAGGGAGAGACGCAGCTGGGCACGTTCAGAGAGAGACGGGGCTGGGCACGTTCAGGGAGAGACGCAACTGGGCACGTTCAGAGAGAGACGCAACTGGGCACGTCCAGGGAGAAACGCGAATGGGCACGTTCAGAGAGAGACACAGTTGTGCACGTTTAGAGAGAGACGCCGCTGGGCACGTCCAGGGAGAGACGCAGCTGGGCACGTTCAGAGAGAGACGCAGCTGGGCACGTCCAGGGAGAGACGCAACTGGGTACGTCCAGGGAGAGACGCGGATGGACACGTTCAGAGAGAGACGCAGTTGGGCACGTTCAGAGAGAGACGCAGCTGGGTACGTTCAGGGAGAGACGCGGATGGGCACGTTCAGAAAGAGACGCAGTTGGGCACGTTTAGAGAGAGACGCGGCTGGGCACGTTCAGAGAGAGACGCGGCTGGGCACGTTCAGAGAGAGACGCAGCTGGGCACGTTCAGGGAGAGACGCAGCTGGGCACGTCCAGGGTAGACGGGGATGGGCACGTTCAGAGAGAGACACAGTTGGGCACGTTCAGAGAGAGACACAGTTGGGCACGTTCAGAGAGAGACGCAGTTGGGCACGTTCAGGGAGAGACGCAGTTGGACACGTTCAGGGAGAGACGCGGATGGGCACGTTCAGGGAGAGACGCGGATGGGCACGTTCAGAGAGAGACGCAGTTGGGCACGTTCAGGGAGAGACGCAGTTGGGCACGTTCAGGGAGAGACGCGGATGGGCACGTTCAGGGAGAGACGCGGATGGGCACGTTCAGGGAGAGACGCAGCTGGGCACGTCCAGGGTAGACGGGGATGGGCACGTTCAGAGAGAGACACAGTTGGGCACGTTCAGAGAGAGACGCAGTTGGGCACGTTCAGGGAGAGACGCAGTTGGGCACGTTCAGAGAGAGACGCGGATGGGCACGTTCAGAGACAGACGCAGTTGGGCACGTTCAGGGAGAGACGCAGTTGGGCACGTTCAGGGAGAGACGCGGATGGGCACGTTCAGGGAGAGACGCGGATGGGCACGTTCAGGGAGAGACGCAGTTGGGCACGTTCAGGGAGAGACGCGGATGGGCACGTTCAGGGAGAGACGCGGATGGGCACGTTCAGGGAGAGACGCGAATGGGCACGTTCAGAGAGAGACACAGTTGGGCACGTTCAGAGAGAGACGCAGTTGGGCACGTTCAGGGAGAGACGCAACTGGGCACGTTCAGAGAGAGACGCAACTGGGCACGTCCAGGGAGAAACACGAATGGGCACGTTCAGAGGGAGACGCAGCTGGGCACGTTCAGAGAGAGACGCAACTGGGCACGTCCAGGGTAGACGGGGATGGGCACGTTCAGAGAGAGACACAGTTGGGCACGTTCAGAGAGAGTGACAGTTGGGCACGTTCAGAGAGAAACACAGTTGGGCACGTTCAGAGAGAGTGACAGTTGGGCACGTGCAGAGAGAGACGCAGTTGGGCACGTTCAGAGAGAGACGCAACTGGGCACGTTCAGGGAGAGACGCAGTTGGGCACGTTTAGAGAGAGACGCAGTTGGGCACGTTCAGAGAGAGACGCAGTTGGGCACGTTCAGAGAGAGTGACAGTTGGGCACGTTCAGAGCGAGACGCAGCTGGGCACGTTCAGTGTGAGACGCAGCTGGGCACGTTCAGGGAGAGACGCGGATGGGCACGTTCAGAGAGAGACGCAGCTGGGCACGTTCAGGGAGAGACGCAGCTGGGCACGTTCAGAGAGAGACGCAGCTGGGCACGTTCAGAGAGAAACACAGTTGGGCACGTTCAGAGAGAGTGACAGTTGGGCACGTTTAGAGAGAGACGCAGTTGGGCACGTTCAGAGAGAGACGCAGCTGGGCACGTTCAGAGAGAGTGACTGTTGGGCACGTTTAGAGAGAGACGCAGTTGGGCACGTTCAGAGAGAGACGCAGTTGGGCACGTTCAGAGAGAGTGACAGTTGGGCACGTTCAGAGCGAGACGCAGCTGGGCACGTTCAGAGTGAGACGCAGCTGGGCACGTTCAGGGAGAGACGCGGATGGGCACGTTCAGAGAGAGACGCAGCTGGGCACGTTCAGGGAGAGACGCAGCTGGGCACGTTCAGGGAGAGACGCAGCTGGGCACGTTCAGAGAGAGACGCAGCTGGGCACGTTCACAGAGAGACGCAGTTGGGCACGTTCAGAGAGAGTGACAGTTGGGCACGTTTAGAGCGAGACGCAGCTGGGCACGTTCAGAGAGAGACGCAGCTGGGCACGTTCAGGGAGAGACGCGGATGGGCACGTTCAGAGAGAGACGCAGCTGGGCACGTTCAGAGAGAGACGCGGCTGGGCACGTTCAGAGAGAGACGCGGCTGGGCACGTTCAGAGAGAGACGCAGCTGGGCACGTTCAGGGAGAGACGCAGCTGGGCACGTTCAGAGAGAGACGCGGCTGGGCACGTTCAGGGAGAGACGCAACTGGGCACGTTCAGAGAGAGACGCAACTGGGCACGTCCAGGGAGAAACGCGAATGGTCACGTTCAGAGATTGACACAGTTGTGCACGTTTAGAGAGAGACGCCGCTGGGCACGTCCAGGGAGAGACGCAGCTGGGCACGTTCAGAGAGAGACGCAGCTGGGCACGTCCAGGGAGAGACGCAACTGGGCACGTCCAGGGAGAAACGCGGATGGACACGTTCAGAGAGAGACGCAGTTGGGCACGTTCAGAGAGAGACGCAGCTGGGTACGTTCAGGGAGAGACGCGGATGGGCACGTTCAGAGAGAGACGCAGTTGGGCACGTTTAGAGAGAGACGCGGCTGGGCACGTTCAGAGAGAGACACAGTTGGGCACGTTCAGAGAGAGACACAGTTGGGCACGTTCAGAGAGAGACGCAGCTGGGTACGTTCAGGGAGAGACGCGGATGGGCACGTTCAGAGAGAGACGCAGCTGGGCACGTTCAGAGAGAGACGCGGCTGGGCACGTTCAGAGAGAGACGCGGCTGGGCACGTTCAGAGAGAGACGCAGCTGGGCACGTTCAGGGAGAGACGCAGCTGGGCACGTTCAGAGAGAGACGCGGCTGGGCACGTTCAGGGAGAGACGCAACTGGGCACGTTCAGAGAGAGACGCAACTGGGCACGTCCAGGGAGAAACGCGAATGGTCACGTTCAGAGAGAGACACAGTTGTGCACGTTTAGAGAGAGACGCCGCTGGGCACGTCCAGGGAGAGACGCAGCTGGGCACGTTCAGAGAGAGACGCAACTGGGCACGTTCAGAGAGAGACGCAGCTGGGCACGTCCAGGGAGAGACGCAACTGGGCACGTCCAGGGAGAGACGCGGATGGACACGTTCAGAGAGAGACGCAGTTGGGCACGTTCAGAGAGAGACGCAGTTGGGCACGTTCAGAGAGAGACGCAGCTGGGTACGTTCAGGGAGAGACGCGGATGGGCACGTTCAGAGAGAGACGCAGTTGGGCACGTTTAGAGAGAGACGCGGCTGGGCACGTTCAGAGAGAGACGCGGCTGGGCACGTTCAGAGAGAGACGCAGCTGGGCACGTTCAGGGAGAGACGCAGCTGGGCACGTCCAGGGTAGACGGGGATGGGCACGTTCAGAGAGAGACACAGTTGGGCACGTTCAGAGAGAGACACAGTTGGGCACGTTCAGAGAGAGACGCAGCTGGGTACGTTCAGGGAGAGACGCGGATGGGCACGTTCAGAGAGAGACGCAGCTGGGCACGTTCAGAGAGAGACGCGGCTGGGCACGTTCAGAGAGAGACGCGGCTGGGCACGTTCAGAGAGAGACGCAGCTGGGCACGTTCAGGGAGAGACGCAGCTGGGCACGTTCAGAGAGAGACGCGGCTGGGCACGTTCAGGGAGAGACGCAACTGGGCACGTTCAGAGAGAGACGCAACTGGGCACGTCCAGGGAGAAACGCGAATGGTCACGTTCAGAGAGAGACACAGTTGTGCACGTTTAGAGAGAGACGCCGCTGGGCACGTCCAGGGAGAGACGCAGCTGGGCACGTTCAGAGAGAGACGCAGCTGGGCACGTCCAGGGAGAGACGCAACTGGGCACGTCCAGGGAGAGACGCGGATGGACACGTTCAGAGAGAGACGCAGTTGGGCACGTTCAGAGAGAGACGCAGCTGGGTACGTTCAGGGAGAGACGCGGATGGGCACGTTCAGAGAGAGACGCAGTTGGGCACGTTTAGAGAGAGACGCGGCTGGGCACGTTCAGAGAGAGACGCGGCTGGGCACGTTCAGAGAGAGACGCAGCTGGGCACGTTCAGGGAGAGACGCAGCTGGGCACGTCCAGGGTAGACGGGGATGGGCACGTTCAGAGAGAGACACAGTTGGGCACGTTCAGAGAGAGACACAGTTGGGCACGTTCAGAGAGAGACGCAGTTGGGCACGTTCAGGGAGAGACGCAGTTGGGCACGTTCAGGGAGAGACGCGGATGGGTACGTTCAGGGAGAGACGCGGATGGGCACGTTCAGAGAGAGACGCAGTTGGGCACGTTCAGGGAGAGACGCAGTTGGGCACGTTCAGGGAGAGACGCGGATTGGCACGTTCAGGGAGAGACGCGGATGGGCACGTTCAGGGAGAGACGCAGCTGGGCACGTCCAGGGTAGACGGGGATGGGCACGTTCAGAGAGAGACACAGTTGGGCACGTTCAGAGAGAGACGCAGTTGGGCACATTCAGGGAGAGACGCAGTTGGGCACGTTCAGGGAGAGACGCGGATGGGCACGTTCAGGGAGAGACGCGGATGGGCACGTTCAGAGAGAGACGCAGTTGGGCACGTTCAGGGAGAGACGCAGTTGGGCACGTTCAGGGAGAGACGCGGATGGGCACGTTCAGGGAGAGACGCGGATGGGCACGTTCAGGGAGAGACGCAGTTGGGCACGTTCAGGGAGAGACGCTGATGGGCACGTTCAGGGAGAGACGCGGATGGGCACGTTCAGGGAGAGACGCGGATGGGCACGTTCAGAGAGAGACACAGTTGGGCACGTTCAGAGAGAGACGCAGTTGGGCACGTTCAGGGAGAGACGCAACTGGGCACGTTCAGAGAGAGACGCAACTGGGCACGTCCAGGGAGAAACGCGAATGGGCACGTTCAGAGGGAGACGCAGCTGGGCACGTTCAGAGAGAGACGCAACTGGGCACGTCCAGGGTAGACGGGGATGGGCACGTTCAGAGAGAGACACAGTTGGGCACGTTCAGAGAGAGTGACAGTTGGGCACGTTCAGAGAGAAACACAGTTGGGCACGTTCAGAGAGAGTGACAGTTGGGCACGTGCAGAGAGAGACGCAGTTGGGCACGTTCAGAGAGAGACGCAACTGGGCACGTTCAGGGAGAGACGCAGTTGGGCACGTTTAGAGAGAGACGCAGTTGGGCACGTTCAGAGAGAGACGCAGTTGGGCACGTTCAGAGAGAGTGACAGTTGGGCACGTTCAGGGCGAGACGCAGCTGGGCACGTTCAGAGTGAGACGCAGCTGGGCACGTTCAGGGAGAGACGCGGATGGGCACGTTCAGAGAGAGACGCAGCTGGGCACGTTCAGGGAGAGACGCAGCTGGGCACGTTCAGAGAGAAACACAGTTGGGCACGTTCAGAGAGAGTGACAGTTGGGCACGTTTAGAGAGAGACGCAGTTGGGCACGTTCAGAGAGAGACGCAGCTGGGCACGTTCAGAGAGAGTGACAGTTGGGCACGTTTAGAGAGAGACGCAGTTGGGCACGTTCAGAGAGAGACGCAGTTGGGCACGTTCAGAGAGAGTGACAGTTGGGCACGTTCAGAGCGAGACGCAGCTGGGCA
The DNA here is from genome assembly GCF_030144855.1 of Hypanus sabinus. Classification (NCBI taxonomy): domain Eukaryota; kingdom Metazoa; phylum Chordata; class Chondrichthyes; order Myliobatiformes; family Dasyatidae; genus Hypanus; species Hypanus sabinus. Next base: position 33,960 of record NW_026779701.1, read on the forward strand.
CGTTCAGAGTGAGACGCAGCTGGGCACGTTCAGGGAGAGACGCGGATGGGCACGTTCGGAGAGAGACGCAGCTGGGCACGTTCAGGGAGAGACGCAGCTGGGCACGTTCAGGGAGAGACGCAGCTGGGCACGTTCAGAGAGAGACGCAGCTGGGCACGTTCAGAGAGAGACGCAGTTGGGCACGTTCAGAGAGAGTGACAGTTGGGCACGTTTAGAGCGAGACGCAGCTGGGCACGTTCAGAGAGAGACGCAGTTGGGCACGTTCAGGGAGAGACGCAGTTGGGCACGTTCAGGGAGAGACGCGGATTGGCACGTTCAGGGAGAGACGCGGATGGGCACGTTCAGGGAGAGACGCAGCTGGGCACGTCCAGGGTAGACGGGGATGGGCACGTTCAGAGAGAGACACAGTTGGGCACGTTCAGAGAGAGACGCAGTTGGGCACATTCAGGGAGAGACGCAGTTGGGCACGTTCAGAGAGAAACACAGTTGGGCACGTTCAGAGAGAGTGACAGTTGGGCACGTTTAGAGAGAGACGCAGTTGGGCACGTTCAGAGAGAGACGCAGCTGGGCACGTTCAGAGAGAGTGACAGTTGGGCACGTTTAGAGGGAGACGCAGTTGGGCACGTTCAGAGAGAGACGGAGTTGGGCACGTTCAGAGAGAGTGACAGTTGGGCACGTTCAGAGCGAGACGCAGCTGGGCACGTTCAGAGTGAGACGCAGCTGGGCACGTTCAGGGAGAGACGCGGATGGGCACGTTCAGAGAGAGACGCAGCTGGGCACGTTCAGGGAGAGACGCAGCTGGGCACGTTCAGGGAGAGACGCAGCTGGGCACGTTCAGAGAGAGACGCAGCTGGGCACGTTCAGAGAGAGACGCAGTTGGGCACGTTCAGAGAGAGTGACAGTTGGGCACGTTTAGAGCGAGACGCAGCCGGGCACGTTCAGAGAGAGACGCAGTTGGGCACGTTCAGGGAGAGACGCAGTTGGGCACGTTCAGGGAGAGACGCGGATGGGCACGTTCAGGGAGAGACGCGGATGGGCACGTTCAGAGAGAGACGCAGTTGGGCACGTTCAGGGAGAGACGCAGTTGGGCACGTTCAGGGAGAGACGCGGATGGGCACGTTCAGGGAGAGACGCGGATGGGCACGTTCAGAGAGAGACGCAGCTGGGCACGTTCAGGGAGAGACGCAGCTGGGCACGTTCAGGGAGAGACGCAGCTGGGCACGTTCAGAGAGAGTCGCAGCTGGGCACGTTCAGAGAGAGACGCAGTTGGGCACGTTCAGAGAGAGTGACAGTTGGGCACGTTCAGAGAGAGACGCAGTTGGGCACGTTCAGAGAGAGACGCAGTTGGGCACGTTCAGAGAGAGTGACAGTTGGGCACGTTCAGAGCGAGACGCAGCTGGGCACGTTCAGAGTGAGACGCAGCTGGGCACGTTCAGGGAGAGACGCGGATGGGCACGTTCAGAGAGAGACGCAGCTGGGCACGTTCAGGGAGAGACGCAGCTGGGCACGTTCAGAGAGAAACACAGTTGGGCACGTTCAGAGAGAGTGACAGTTGGGCACGTTTAGAGAGAGACGCAGTTGGGCACGTTCAGAGAGAGACGCAGCTGGGCACGTTCAGAGAGAGTGACAGTTGGGCACGTTTAGAGAGAGACGCAGTTGGGCACGTTCAGAGAGAGACGCAGTTGGGCACGTTCAGAGAGAGTGACAGTTGGGCACATTCAGAGCGAGACGCAGCTGGGCACGTTCAGAGTGAGACGCAGCTGGGCACGTTCAGGGAGAGACGCGGATGGGCACGTTCAGAGAGAGACGCAGCTGGGCACGTTCAGGGAGAGACGCAGCTGGGCACGTTCAGGGAGAGACGCAGCTGGGCACGTTCAGAGAGAGACGCAGTTGGGCACGTTCAGAGAGAGTGACAGTTGGGCACGTTTAGAGCGAGACGCAGCTGGGCACGTTCAGAGAGAGACGCAGCTGGGCACGTTCAGGGAGAGACGCAGTTGGGCACGTTCAGGGAGAGACGCGGATTGGCACGTTCAGGGAGAGACGCGGATGGGCACGTTCAGGGAGAGACGCGGATGGGCACGTTCAGGGAGAGACGCAGCTGGGCACGTCCAGGGTAGACGGGGATGGGCACGTTCAGAGAGAGACACAGTTGGGCACGTTCAGAGAGAGACGCAGTTGGGCACATTCAGGGAGAGACGCAGTTGGGCACGTTGAGGGAGAGACGCGGATGGGCACGTTCAGGGAGAGACGCGGATGGGCACGTTCAGAGAGAGACGCAGTTGGGCACGTTCAGGGAGAGACGCAGTTGGGCACGTTCAGGGAGAGACGCGGATGGGCACGTTCAGGGAGAGACGCGGATGGGCACGTTCAGGGAGAGACGCAGTTGGGCACGTTCAGGGAGAGACGCGGATGGGCACGTTCAGGGAGAGACGCGGATGGGCACGTTCAGGGAGAGACGCGGATGGGCACGTTCAGAGAGAGACACAGTTGGGCACGTTCAGAGAGAGACGCAGTTGGGCACGTTCAGAGAGAGACGCAGCTGGGCACGTTCAGAGAGAGACGCAGTTGGGCACGTTCAGAGAGAGACGCAGTTGGGCACGTTCAGAGAGAGTGACAGTTGGGCACGTTCAGAGCGAAACGCAGCTGGGCACGTTCAGAGTGAGACGCAGCTGGGCACGTTCAGGGAGAGACGCGGATGGGCACGTTCAGAGAGAGACGCAGCTGGGCACGTTCAGAGAGAGACGCAGTTGGGCACGTTCAGGGAGAGACGCAGTTGGGCACGTTCAGGGAGAGACGCGGATGGGCACGTTCAGGGAGAGACGCGGATGGGCACGTTCAGAGAGAGACGCAGCTGGGCACGTTCAGGGAGAGACGCAGCTGGGCACGTTCAGGGAGAGACGCAGCTGGGCACGTTCAGAGAGAGACGCAGCTGGGCACGTTCAGAGAGAGACGCAGTTGGGCACGTTCAGAGAGAGTGACAGTTGGGCACGTTTAGAGCGAGACGCAGCTGGGCACGTTCAGAGAGAGACGCAGTTGGGCACGTTCAGGGAGAGACGCAGTTGGGCACGTTCAGGGAGAGACGCGGATTGGCACGTTCAGGGAGAGACGCGGATGGGCACGTTCAGGGAGAGACGCAGCTGGGCACGTCCAGGGTAGACGGGGATGGGCACGTTCAGAGAGAGACACAGTTGGGCACGTTCAGAGAGAGACGCAGTTGGGCACATTCAGGGAGAGACGCAGTTGGGCACGTTCAGGGAGAGACGCGGATGGGCACGTTCAGGGAGAGACGCGGATGGGCACGTTCAGAGAGAGACGCAGTTGGGCACGTTCAGGGAGAGACGCAGTTGGGCACGTTCAGGGAGAGACGCGGACGGGCACGTTCAGGGAGAGACGCGGATGGGCACGTTCAGGGAGAGACGCAGTTGGGCACGTTCAGGGAGAGACGCGGATGGGCACGTTCAGGGAGAGACGCGGATGGGCACGTTCAGGGAGAGACGCGGATGGGCACGTTCAGAGAGAGACACAGTTGGGCACGTTCAGAGAGAGACGCAGTTGGGCACGTTCAGGGAGAGACGCAACTGGGCACGTTCAGAGAGAGACGCAACTGGGCACGTCCAGGGAGAAACGCGGATGGGCACGTTCAGAGAGAGACACGGTTGGGCACGTTCAGAGAGAGACGCAGTTGGGCACGTTCAGGGAGAGACGCAACTGGGCACGTTCAGAGAGAGACGCAACTGGGCACGTCCAGGGAGAAACGCGAATGGGCACGTTCAGAGGGAGACGCAGCTGGGCACGTTCAGAGAGAGACGCAACTGGGCACGTCCAGGGTAGACGGGGATGGGCACGTTCAGAGAGAGACACAGTTGGGCACGTTCAGAGAGAGTGACAGTTGGGCACGTTCAGAGAGAAACACAGTTGGGCACGTTCAGAGAGAGTGACAGTTGGGCACGTGCAGAGAGAGACGCAGTTGGGCACGTTCAGAGAGAGACGCAACTGGGCACGTTCAGGGAGAGACGCAGTTGGGCACGTTTAGAGAGAGACGCAGTTGGGCACGTTCAGAGAGAGACGCAGTTGGGCACGTTCAGAGAGAGTGACAGTTGGGCACGTTCAGGGCGAGACGCAGCTGGGCACGTTCAGAGTGAGACGCAGCTGGGCACGTTCAGGGAGAGACGCGGATGGGCACGTTCAGAGAGAGACGCAGCTGGGCACGTTCAGGGAGAGACGCAGCTGGGCACGTTCAGAGAGAAACACAGTTGGGCACGTTCAGAGAGAGTGACAGTTGGGCACGTTTAGAGAGAGACGCAGTTGGGCACGTTCAGAGAGAGACGCAGCTGGGCACGTTCAGAGAGAGTGACAGTTGGGCACGTTTAGAGAGAGACGCAGTTGGGCACGTTCAGAGAGAGACGCAGTTGGGCACGTTCAGAGAGAGTGACAGTTGGGCACGTTCAGAGCGAGACGCAGCTGGGCACGTTCAGAGTGAGACGCAGCTGGGCACGTTCAGGGAGAGACGCAGCTGGGCACGTTCAGGGAGAGACGCAGCTGGGCACGTTCAGAGAGAGACGCAGCTGGGCACGTTCAGAGAGAGACGCAGTTGGGCTCGTTCAGAGAGAGTGACAGTTGGGCACGTTTAGAGCGAGACGCAGCTGGGCACGTTCAGAGAGAGACGCAGTTGGGCACGTTCAGGGAGAGACGCAGTTGGGCACGTTCAGGGAGAGACGCGGATTGGCAAGTTCAGGGAGAGACGCGGATGGGCACGTTCAGGGAGAGACGCAGCTGGGCACGTCCAGGGTAGACGAGGATGGGCACGTTCAGAGAGAGACACAGTTGGGCACGTTCAGAGAGAGACGCAGTTGGGCACATTCAGGGAGAGACGCAGTTGGGCACGTTCAGAGAGAAACACAGTTGGGCACGTTCAGAGAGAGTGACAGTTGGGCACGTTTAGAGAGAGACGCAGTTGGGCACGTTCAGAGAGAGACGCAGCTGGGCACGTTCAGAGAGAGTGACAGTTGGGCACGTTTAGAGAGAGACGCAGTTGGGCACGTTCAGAGAGAGACGGAGTTGGGCACGTTCAGAGAGAGTGACAGTTGGGCACGTTCAGAGCGAGACGCAGCTGGGCACGTTCAGAGTGAGACGCAGCTGGGCACGTTCAGGGAGAGACGCGGATGGGCACGTTTAGAGAGAGACGCAGCTGGGCACGTTCAGGGAGAGACGCAGCTGGGCACGTTCAGGGAGAGACGCAGCTGGGCACGTTCAGAGAGAGACGCAGCTGGGCACGTTCAGAGAGAGACGCAGTTGGGCACGTTCAGAGAGAGTGACAGTTGGGCACGTTTAGAGCGAGACGCAGCTGGGCACGTTCAGAGAGAGACGCAGTTGGGCACGTTCAGGGAGAGACGCAGTTGGGCACGTTCAGGGAGAGACGCGGATTGGCACGTTCAGGGAGAGACGCGGATGGGCACGTTCAGGGAGAGGCGCAGCTGGGCACGTCCAGGGTAGACGGGGATGGGCACGTTCAGAGAGAGACACAGTTGGGCACGTTCAGAGAGAGACGCAGTTGGGCACATTCAGGGAGAGACGCAGTTGGGCACGTTCAGGGAGAGACGCGGATGGGCACGTTCAGGGAGAGACGCGGATGGGCACGTTCAGAGAGAGACGCAGCTGGGCACGTTCAGGGAGAGACGCAGCTGGGCACGTTCAGAGAGAGACGCAGCTGGGCACGTTCAGAGAGAGACGCAGTTGGGCACGTTCAGAGAGAGTGACAGTTGGGCACGTTTAGAGAGAGACGCAGTTGGGCACGTTCAGAGAGAGACGCAGTTGGGCACGTTCAGAGAGAGTGACAGTTGGGCACGTTCAGAGCGAGACGCAGCTGGGCACGTTCAGAGTGAGACGCAGCTGGGCACGTTCAGGGAGAGACGCGGATGGGCACGTTCAGAGAGAGACGCAGCTGGGCACGTTCAGGGAGAGACGCAGCTGGGCACGTTCAGAGAGAAACACAGTTGGGCACGTTCAGAGAGAGTGACAGTTGGGCACGTTTAGAGAGAGACGCAGTTGGGCACGTTCAGAGAGAGACGCAGCTGGGCACGTTCAGAGAGAGTGACAGTTGGGCACGTTTAGAGAGAGACGCAGTTGGGCACGTTCAGAGAGAGACGCAGTTGGGCACGTTCAGAGAGAGTGACAGTTGGGCACGTTCAGAGCGAGACGCAGCTGGGCACGTTCAGAGTGAGACGCAGCTGGGCACGTTCAGGGAGAGACGCGGATGGGCACGTTCAGAGAGAGACGCAGCTGGGCACGTTCAGGGAGAGACGCAGCTGGGCACGTTCAGGGAGAGACGCAGCTGGGCACGTTCAGAGAGAGACGCAGCTGTGCACGTTCAGAGAGAGACGCAGTTGGGCACGTTCAGAGAGAGTGACAGTTGGGCACGTTTAGAGCGAGACGCAGCTGGGCACGTTCAGAGAGAGACGCAGTTGGGCACGTTCAGGGAGAGACGCAGTTGGGCACGTTCAGGGAGAGACGCGGATTGGCACGTTCAGGGAGAGACGCGGATGGGCACGTTCAGGGAGAGACGCAGCTGGGCACGTCCATGGTAGACGGGGATGGGCACGTTCAGAGAGAGACACAGTTGGGCACGTTCAGAGAGAGACGCAGTTGGGCACATTCAGGGAGAGACGCAGTTGGGCACGTTGAGGGAGAGACGCGGATGGGCACGTTCAGGGAGAGACGCGGATGGGCACGTTCAGAGAGAGACGCAGTTGGGCACGTTCAGGGAGAGACGCAGTTGGGCACGTTCAGGGAGAGACGCGGATGGGCACGTTCAGGGAGAGACGCGGATGGGCACGTTCAGGGAGAGACGCAGTTGGGCACGTTCAGGGAGAGACGCGGATGGGCACGTTCAGGGAGAGACGCGGATGGGCACGTTCAGGGAGAGACGCGGATGGGCACGTTCAGAGAGAGACACAGTTGGGCACGTTCAGAGAGAGACGCAGTTGGGCACGTTCAGAGAGAGACGCAGCTGGGCACGTTCAGAGAGAGACGCAGTTGGGCACGTTCAGAGAGAGACGCAGTTGGGCACGTTCAGAGAGAGTGACAGTTGGGCACGTTCAGAGCGAGACGCAGCTGGGCACGTTCAGAGTGAGACGCAGCTGGGCACGTTCAGGGAGAGACGCGGATGGGCACGTTCAGAGAGAGACGCAGCTGGGCACGTTCAGAGAGAGACGCAGTTGGGCACGTTCAGGGAGAGACGCAGTTGGGCACGTTCAGGGAGAGACGCGGATGGGCACGTTCAGGGAGAGACGCGGATGGGCACGTTCAGAGAGAGACGCAGCTGGGCACGTTCAGGGAGAGACGCAGCTGGGCACGTTCAGGGAGAGACGCAGCTGGGCACGTTCAGAGAGAGACGCAGCTGGGCACGTTCAGAGAGAGACGCAGTTGGGCACGTTCAGAGAGAGTGACAGTTGGGCACGTTTAGAGCGAGACGCAGCTGGGCACGTTCAGAGAGAGACGCAGTTGGGCACGTTCAGGGAGAGACGCAGTTGGGCACGTTCAGGGAGAGACGCGGATTGGCACGTTCAGGGAGAGACGCGGATGGGCACGTTCAGGGAGAGACGCAGCTGGGCACGTCCAGGGTAGACGGGGATGGGCACGTTCAGAGAGAGACACAGTTGGGCACGTTCAGAGAGAGACGCAGTTGGGCACATTCAGGGAGAGACGCAGTTGGGCACGTTCAGGGAGAGACGCGGATGGGCACGTTCAGGGAGAGACGCGGATGGGCACGTTCAGAGAGAGACGCAGTTGGGCACGTTCAGGGAGAGACGCAGTTGGGCACGTTCAGGGAGAGACGCGGATGGGCACGTTCAGGGAGAGACGCGGATGGGCACGTTCAGGGAGAGACGCAGTTGGGCACGTTCAGGGAGAGACGCGGATGGGCACGTTCAGGGAGAGACGCGGATGGGCACGTTCAGGGAGAGACGCGGATGGGCACGTTCAGAGAGAGACACAGTTGGGCACGTTCAGAGAGAGACGCAGTTGGGCACGTTCAGGGAGAGACGCAACTGGGCACGTTCAGAGAGAGACGCAACTGGGCACGTCCAGGGAGAAACGCGGATGGGCACGTTCAGAGAGAGACACGGTTGGGCACGTTCAGAGAGAGACGCAGTTGGGCACGTTCAGAGAGAGACACAGTTGGGCACGTTCAGAGAGAGACACAGTTGGGCACGTTCAGAGAGAGACGCAGTTGGGCACATTCAGGGAGAGACGCAGTTGGGCACGTTCAGGGAGAGACGCGGATGGGCACGTTCAGGGAGAGACGCGGATGGGCACGTTCAGAGAGAGACGCAGTTGGGCACGTTCAGGGAGAGACGCAGTTGGGCACGTTCAGGGAGAGACGCGGATGGGCACGTTCAGGGAGAGACGCGGATGGGCACGTTCAGAGAGAGACGCAGCTGGGCACGTTCAGGGAGAGACGCAGCTGGGCACGTTCAGGGAGAGACGCAGCTGGGCACGTTCAGAGAGAGTCGCAGCTGGGCACGTTCAGAGAGAGACGCAGTTGGGCACGTTCAGGGAGAGACGCAGTTGGGCACGTTCAGGGAGAGACGCGGATGGGCACGTTCAGGGAGAGACGCGGATGGGCACGTTCAGAGAGAGACGCAGCTGGGCACGTTCAGGGAGAGACGCAGCTGGGCACGTTCAGGGAGAGACGCGGATGGGCACGTTCAGAGAGAGACGCAGCTGGGCACGTTCAGGGAGAGACGCAGCTGGGCACGTTCAGAGAGAAACACAGTTGGGCACGTTCAGAGAGAGTGACAGTTGGGCACGTTTAGAGAGAGACGCAGTTGGGCACGTTCAGAGAGAGACGCAGCTGGGCACGTTCAGAGAGAGTGACAGTTGGGCACGTTTAGAGAGAGACGCAGTTGGGCACGTTCAGAGAGAGACGCAGTTGGGCACGTTCAGAGAGAGTGACAGTTGGGCACGTTCAGAGCGAGACGCAGCTGGGCACGTTCAGAGTGAGACGCAGCTGGGCACGTTCAGGGAGAGACGCGGATGGGCACGTTCAGAGAGAGACGCAGCTGGGCACGTTCAGAGTGAGACGCAGCTGGGCACGTTCAGGGAGAGACGCGGATGGGCACGTTTAGAGAGAGACGCAGCTGGGCACGTTCAGGGAGAGACGCAGCTGGGCACGTTCAGGGAGAGACGCAGCTGGGCACGTTCAGAGAGAGACGCAGCTGGGCACGTTCAGAGAGAGACGCAGTTGGGCACGTTCAGAGAGAGTGACAGTTGGGCACGTTTAGAGCGAGACGCAGCTGGGCACGTTCAGAGAGAGACGCAGTTGGGCACGTTCAGGGAGAGACGCAGTTGGGCACGTTCAGGGAGAGACGCGGATTGGCACGTTCAGGGAGAGACGCGGATGGGCACGTTCAGGGAGAGGCGCAGCTGGGCACGTCCAGGGTAGACGGGGATGGGCACGTTCAGAGAGAGACACAGTTGGGCACGTTCAGAGAGAGACGCAGTTGGGCACATTCAGGGAGAGACGCAGTTGGGCACGTTCAGGGAGAGACGCGGATGGGCACGTTCAGGGAGAGACGCGGATGGGCACGTTCAGAGAGAGACGCAGCTGGGCACGTTCAGGGAGAGACGCAGCTGGGCACGTTCAGAGAGAGACGCAGCTGGGCACGTTCAGAGAGAGACGCAGTTGGGCACGTTCAGAGAGAGTGACAGTTGGGCACGTTTAGAGAGAGACGCAGTTGGGCACGTTCAGAGAGAGACGCAGTTGGGCACGTTCAGAGAGAGTGACAGTTGGGCACGTTCAGAGCGAGACGCAGCTGGGCACGTTCAGAGTGAGACGCAGCTGGGCACGTTCAGGGAGAGACGCGGATGGGCACGTTCAGAGAGAGACGCAGCTGGGCACGTTCAGGGAGAGACGCAGCTGGGCACGTTCAGAGAGAAACACAGTTGGGCACGTTCAGAGAGAGTGACAGTTGGGCACGTTTAGAGAGAGACGCAGTTGGGCACGTTCAGAGAGAGACGCAGCTGGGCACGTTCAGAGAGAGTGACAGTTGGGCACGTTTAGAGAGAGACGCAGTTGGGCACGTTCAGAGAGAGACGCAGTTGGGCACGTTCAGAGAGAGTGACAGTTGGGCACGTTCAGAGCGAGACGCAGCTGGGCACGTTCAGAGTGAGACGCAGCTGGGCACGTTCAGGGAGAGACGCGGATGGGCACGTTCAGAGAGAGACGCAGCTGGGCACGTTCAGGGAGAGACGCAGCTGGGCACGTTCAGGGAGAGACGCAGCTGGGCACGTTCAGAGAGAGACGCAGCTGTGCACGTTCAGAGAGAGACGCAGTTGGGCACGTTCAGAGAGAGTGACAGTTGGGCACGTTTAGAGCGAGACGCAGCTGGGCACGTTCAGAGAGAGACGCAGTTGGGCACGTTCAGGGAGAGACGCAGTTGGGCACGTTCAGGGAGAGACGCGGATTGGCACGTTCAGGGAGAGACGCGGATGGGCACGTTCAGGGAGAGACGCAGCTGGGCACGTCCATGGTAGACGGGGATGGGCACGTTCAGAGAGAGACACAGTTGGGCACGTTCAGAGAGAGACGCAGTTGGGCACATTCAGGGAGAGACGCAGTTGGGCACGTTGAGGGAGAGACGCGGATGGGCACGTTCAGGGAGAGACGCGGATGGGCACGTTCAGAGAGAGACGCAGTTGGGCACGTTCAGGGAGAGACGCAGTTGGGCACGTTCAGGGAGAGACGCGGATGGGCACGTTCAGGGAGAGACGCGGATGGGCACGTTCAGGGAGAGACGCAGTTGGGCACGTTCAGGGAGAGACGCGGATGGGCACGTTCAGGGAGAGACGCGGATGGGCACGTTCAGGGAGAGACGCGGATGGGCACGTTCAGAGAGAGACACAGTTGGGCACGTTCAGAGAGAGACGCAGTTGGGCACGTTCAGAGAGAGACGCAGCTGGGCACGTTCAGAGAGAGACGCAGTTGGGCACGTTCAGAGAGAGACGCAGTTGGGCACGTTCAGAGAGAGTGACAGTTGGGCACGTTCAGAGCGAGACGCAGCTGGGCACGTTCAGAGTGAGACGCAGCTGGGCACGTTCAGGGAGAGACGCGGATGGGCACGTTCAGAGAGAGACGCAGCTGGGCACGTTCAGAGAGAGACGCAGTTGGGCACGTTCAGGGAGAGACGCAGTTGGGCACGTTCAGGGAGAGACGCGGATGGGCACGTTCAGGGAGAGACGCGGATGGGCACGTTCAGAGAGAGACGCAGCTGGGCACGTTCAGGGAGAGACGCAGCTGGGCACGTTCAGGGAGAGACGCAGCTGGGCACGTTCAGAGAGAGACGCAGCTGGGCACGTTCAGAGAGAGACGCAGTTGGGCACGTTCAGAGAGAGTGACAGTTGGGCACGTTTAGAGCGAGACGCAGCTGGGCACGTTCAGAGAGAGACGCAGTTGGGCACGTTCAGGGAGAGACGCAGTTGGGCACGTTCAGGGAGAGACGCGGATTGGCACGTTCAGGGAGAGACGCGGATGGGCACGTTCAGGGAGAGACGCAGCTGGGCACGTCCAGGGTAGACGGGGATGGGCACGTTCAGAGAGAGACACAGTTGGGCACGTTCAGAGAGAGACGCAGTTGGGCACATTCAGGGAGAGACGCAGTTGGGCACGTTCAGGGAGAGACGCGGATGGGCACGTTCAGGGAGAGACGCGGATGGGCACGTTCAGAGAGAGACGCAGTTGGGCACGTTCAGGGAGAGACGCAGTTGGGCACGTTCAGGGAGAGACGCGGATGGGCACGTTCAGGGAGAGACGCGGATGGGCACGTTCAGGGAGAGACGCAGTTGGGCACGTTCAGGGAGAGACGCGGATGGGCACGTTCAGGGAGAGACGCGGATGGGCACGTTCAGGGAGAGACGCGGATGGGCACGTTCAGAGAGAGACACAGTTGGGCACGTTCAGAGAGAGACGCAGTTGGGCACGTTCAGGGAGAGACGCAACTGGGCACGTTCAGAGAGAGACGCAACTGGGCACGTCCAGGGAGAAACGCGGATGGGCACGTTCAGAGAGAGACACGGTTGGGCACGTTCAGAGAGAGACGCAGTTGGGCACGTTCAGAGAGAGACACAGTTGGGCACGTTCAGAGAGAGACACAGTTGGGCACGTTCAGAGAGAGACGCAGTTGGGCACATTCAGGGAGAGACGCGGATGGGCACGTTCAGGGAGAGACGCGGATGGGCACGTTCAGAGAGAGACGCAGTTGGGCACGTTCAGGGAGAGACGCGGATGGGCACGTTCAGAGAGAGACGCAGCTGGGCACGTTCAGGGAGAGACGCAGCTGGGCACGTTCAGAGAGAAACACAGTTGGGCACGTTCAGAGAGAGTGACAGTTGGGCACGTTTAGAGAGAGACGCAGTTGGGCACGTTCAGAGAGAGACGCAGCTGGGCACGTTCAGAGAGAGTGACAGTTGGGCACGTTTAGAGAGAGACGCAGTTGGGCACGTTCAGAGAGAGACGCAGTTGGGCACGTTCAGAGAGAGTGACAGTTGGGCACGTTCAGAGCGAGACGCAGCTGGGCACGTTCAGAGTGAGACGCAGCTGGGCACGTTCAGGGAGAGACGCGGATGGGCACGTTCAGAGAGAGACGCAGCTGGGCACGTTCAGGGAGAGACGCAGCTGGGCACGTTCAGAGAGAAACACAGTTGGGCACGTTCAGAGAGAGTGACAGTTGGGCACGTTTAGAGAGAGACGCAGTTGGGCACGTTCAGAGAGAGACGCAGCTGGGCACGTTCAGAGAGAGTGACAGTTGGGCACGTTTAGAGAGAGACGCAGTTGGGCACGTTCAGAGAGAGACGCAGTTGGGCACGTTCAGAGAGAGTGACAGTTGGGCACATTCAGAGCGAGACGCAGCTGGGCACGTTCAGAGTGAGACGCAGCTGGGCACGTTCAGGGAGAGACGCGGATGGGCACGTTCAGAGAGAGACGCAGCTGGGCACGTTCAGGGAGAGACGCAGCTGGGCACGTTCAGGGAGAGACGCAGCTGGGCACGTTCAGAGAGAGACGCAGTTGGGCACGTTCAGAGAGAGTGACAGTTGGGCACGTTTAGAGCGAGACGCAGCTGGGCACGTTCAGAGAGAGACGCAGCTGGGCACGTTCAGGGAGAGACGCAGTTGGGCACGTTCAGGGAGAGACGCGGATTGGCACGTTCAGGGAGAGACGCGGATGGGCACGTTCAGGGAGAGACGCGGATGGGCACGTTCAGGGAGAGACGCAGCTGGGCACGTCCAGGGTAGACGGGGATGGGCACGTTCAGAGAGAGACACAGTTGGGCACGTTCAGAGAGAGACGCAGTTGGGCACATTCAGGGAGAGACGCAGTTGGGCACGTTGAGGGAGAGACGCGGATGGGCACGTTCAGGGAGAGACGCGGATGGGCACGTTCAGAGAGAGACGCAGTTGGGCACGTTCAGGGAGAGACGCAGTTGGGCACGTTCAGGGAGAGACGCGGATGGGCACGTTCAGGGAGAGACGCGGATGGGCACGTTCAGGGAGAGACGCAGTTGGGCACGTTCAGGGAGAGACGCGGATGGGCACGTTCAGGGAGAGACGCGGATGGGCACGTTCAGGGAGAGACGCGGATGGGCACGTTCAGAGAGAGACACAGTTGGGCACGTTCAGAGAGAGACGCAGTTGGGCACGTTCAGAGAGAGACGCAGCTGGGCACGTTCAGAGAGAGACGCAGTTGGGCACGTTCAGAGAGAGACGCAGTTGGGCACGTTCAGAGAGAGTGACAGTTGGGCACGTTCAGAGCGAAACGCAGCTGGGCACGTTCAGAGTGAGACGCAGCTGGGCACGTTCAGGGAGAGACGCGGATGGGCACGTTCAGAGAGAGACGCAGCTGGGCACGTTCAGAGAGAGACGCAGTTGGGCACGTTCAGGGAGAGACGCAGTTGGGCACGTTCAGGGAGAGACGCGGATGGGCACGTTCAGGGAGAGACGCGGATGGGCACGTTCAGAGAGAGACGCAGCTGGGCACGTTCAGGGAGAGACGCAGCTGGGCACGTTCAGGGAGAGACGCAGCTGGGCACGTTCAGAGAGAGACGCAGCTGGGCACGTTCAGAGAGAGACGCAGTTGGGCACGTTCAGAGAGAGTGACAGTTGGGCACGTTTAGAGCGAGACGCAGCTGGGCACGTTCAGAGAGAGACGCAGTTGGGCACGTTCAGGGAGAGACGCAGTTGGGCACGTTCAGGGAGAGACGCGGATTGGCACGTTCAGGGAGAGACGCGGATGGGCACGTTCAGGGAGAGACGCAGCTGGGCACGTCCAGGGTAGACGGGGATGGGCACGTTCAGAGAGAGACACAGTTGGGCACGTTCAGAGAGAGACGCAGTTGGGCACATTCAGGGAGAGACGCAGTTGGGCACGTTCAGGGAGAGACGCGGATGGGCACGTTCAGGGAGAGACGCGGATGGGCACGTTCAGAGAGAGACGCAGTTGGGCACGTTCAGGGAGAGACGCAGTTGGGCACGTTCAGGGAGAGACGCGGATGGGCACGTTCAGGGAGAGACGCGGATGGGCACGTTCAGGGAGAGACGCAGTTGGGCACGTTCAGGGAGAGACGCGGATGGGCACGTTCAGGGAGAGACGCGGATGGGCACGTTCAGGGAGAGACGCGGATGGGCACGTTCAGAGAGAGACACAGTTGGGCACGTTCAGAGAGAGACGCAGTTGGGCACGTTCAGGGAGAGACGCAACTGGGCACGTTCAGAGAGAGACGCAACTGGGCACGTCCAGGGAGAAACGCGGATGGGCACGTTCAGAGAGAGACACGGTTGGGCACGTTCAGAGAGAGACGCAGTTGGGCACGTTCAGGGAGAGACGCAACTGGGCACGTTCAGAGAGAGACGCAGTTGGGCACGTCCAGAGAGAGACGCAGCTGGGCACGTTCAGAGAGAGTGACAGTTGGGCACGTTCAGAGAGAGACGCAACTGGGCACGTCCAGGGTAGACGGGGATGGGCACGTTCAGAGAGAGACACAGTTGGGCACGTTCAGAGAGAGTGACAGTTGGGCACGTTCAGAGAGAAACACAGTTGGGCACGTTCAGAGAGAGTGACAGTTGGGCACGTGCAGAGAGAGACGCAGTTGGGCACGTTCAGAGAGAGACGCAACTGGGCACGTTCAGGGAGAGACGCAGTTGGGCACGTTTAGAGAGAGACGCAGTTGGGCACGTTCAGAGAGAGACGCAGTTGGGCACGTTCAGAGAGAGTGACAGTTGGGCACGTTCAGGGCGAGACGCAGCTGGGCACGTTCAGAGTGAGACGCAGCTGGGCACGTTCAGGGAGAGACGCGGATGGGCACGTTCAGAGAGAGACGCAGCTGGGCACGTTCAGGGAGAGACGCAGCTGGGCACGTTCAGAGAGAAACACAGTTGGGCACGTTCAGAGAGAGTGACAGTTGGGCACGTTTAGAGAGAGACGCAGTTGGGCACGTTCAGAGAGAGACGCAGCTGGGCACGTTCAGAGAGAGTGACAGTTGGGCACGTTTAGAGAGAGACGCAGTTGGGCACGTTCAGAGAGAGACGCAGTTGGGCACGTTCAGAGAGAGTGACAGTTGGGCACGTTCAGAGCGAGACGCAGCTGGGCACGTTCAGAGTGAGACGCAGCTGGGCACGTTCAGGGAGAGACGCAGCTGGGCACGTTCAGGGAGAGACGCAGCTGGGCACGTTCAGAGAGAGACGCAGCTGGGCACGTTCAGAGAGAGACGCAGTTGGGCTCGTTCAGAGAGAGTGACAGTTGGGCACGTTTAGAGCGAGACGCAGCTGGGCACGTTCAGAGAGAGACGCAGTTGGGCACGTTCAGGGAGAGACGCAGTTGGGCACGTTCAGGGAGAGACGCGGATTGGCAAGTTCAGGGAGAGACGCGGATGGGCACGTTCAGGGAGAGACGCAGCTGGGCACGTCCAGGGTAGACGAGGATGGGCACGTTCAGAGAGAGACACAGTTGGGCACGTTCAGAGAGAGACGCAGTTGGGCACATTCAGGGAGAGACGCAGTTGGGCACGTTCAGAGAGAAACACAGTTGGGCACGTTCAGAGAGAGTGACAGTTGGGCACGTTTAGAGAGAGACGCAGTTGGGCACGTTCAGAGAGAGACGCAGCTGGGCACGTTCAGAGAGAGTGACAGTTGGGCACGTTTAGAGAGAGACGCAGTTGGGCACGTTCAGAGAGAGACGGAGTTGGGCACGTTCAGAGAGAGTGACAGTTGGGCACGTTCAGAGCGAGACGCAGCTGGGCACGTTCAGAGTGAGACGCAGCTGGGCACGTTCAGGGAGAGACGCGGATGGGCACGTTTAGAGAGAGACGCAGCTGGGCACGTTCAGGGAGAGACGCAGCTGGGCACGTTCAGGGAGAGACGGAGCTGGGCACGTTCAGAGAGAGACGCAGCTGGGCACGTTCAGAGAGAGACGCAGTTGGGCACGTTCAGAGAGAGTGACAGTTGGGCACGTTTAGAGCGAGACGCAGCTGGGCACGTTCAGAGAGAGACGCAGTTGGGCACGTTCAGGGAGAGACGCAGTTGGGCACGTTCAGGGAGAGACGCGGATTGGCACGTTCAGGGAGAGACGCGGATGGGCACGTTCAGGGAGAGGCGCAGCTGGGCACGTCCAGGGTAGACGGGGATGGGCACGTTCAGAGAGAGACACAGTTGGGCACGTTCAGAGAGAGACGCAGTTGGGCACATTCACGGAGAGACGCAGTTGGGCACGTTCAGGGAGAGACGCGGATGGGCACGTTCAGGGAGAGACGCGGATGGGCACGTTCAGAGAGAGACGCAGCTGGGCACGTTCAGGGAGAGACGCAGCTGGGCACGTTCAGAGAGAGACGCAGCTGGGCACGTTCAGAGAGAGACGCAGTTGGGCACGTTCAGAGAGAGTGACAGTTGGGCACGTTTAGAGAGAGACGCAGTTGGGCACGTTCAGAGAGAGACGCAGTTGGGCACGTTCAGAGAGAGTGACAGTTGGGCACGTTCAGAGCGAGACGCAGCTGGGCACGTTCAGAGTGAGACGCAGCTGGGCACGTTCAGGGAGAGACGCGGATGGGCACGTTCAGAGAGAGACGCAGCTGGGCACGTTCAGGGAGAGACGCAGCTGGGCACGTTCAGAGAGAAACACAGTTGGGCACGTTCAGAGAGAGTGACAGTTGGGCACGTTTAGAGAGAGACGCAGTTGGGCACGTTCAGAGACAGACGCAGCTGGGCACGTTCAGAGAGAGTGACAGTTGGGCACGTTTAGAGAGAGACGCAGTTGGGCACGTTCAGAGAGAGACGCAGTTGGGCACGTTCAGAGAGAGTGACAGTTGGGCACGTTCAGAGCGAGACGCAGCTGGGCACGTTCAGAGTGAGACGCAGCTGGGCACGTTCAGGGAGAGACGCGGATGGGCACGTTCAGAGAGAGACGCAGCTGGGCACGTTCAGGGAGAGACGCAGCTGGGCACGTTCAGGGAGAGACGCAGCTGGGCACGTTCAGAGAGAGACGCAGCTGTGCACGTTCAGAGAGAGACGCAGTTGGGCACGTTCAGAGAGAGTGACAGTTGGGCACGTTTAGAGCGAGACGCAGCTGGGCACGTTCAGAGAGAGACGCAGTTGGGCACGTTCAGGGAGAGACGCAGTTGGGCACGTTCAGGGAGAGACGCGGATTGGCACGTTCAGGGAGAGACGCGGATGGGCACGTTCAGGGAGAGACGCAGCTGGGCACGTCCATGGTAGACGGGGATGGGCACGTTCAGAGAGAGACACAGTTGGGCACGTTCAGAGAGAGACGCAGTTGGGCACATTCAGGGAGAGACGCAGTTGGGCACGTTGAGGGAGAGACGCGGATGGGCACGTTCAGGGAGAGACGCGGATGGGCACGTTCAGAGAGAGACGCAGTTGGGCACGTTCAGGGAGAGACGCAGTTGGGCACGTTCAGGGAGAGACGCGGATGGGCACGTTCAGGGAGAGACGCGGATGGGCACGTTCAGGGAGAGACGCAGTTGGGCACGTTCAGGGAGAGACGCGGATGGGCACGTTCAGGGAGAGACGCGGATGGGCACGTTCAGGGAGAGACGCGGATGGGCACGTTCAGAGAGAGACACAGTTGGGCACGTTCAGAGAGAGACGCAGTTGGGCACGTTCAGAGAGAGACGCAGCTGGGCACGTTCAGAGAGAGACGCAGTTGGGCACGTTCAGAGAGAGACGCAGTTGGGCACGTTCAGAGAGAGTGACAGTTGGGCACGTTCAGAGCGAGACGCAGCTGGGCACGTTCAGAGTGAGACGCAGCTGGGCACGTTCAGGGAGAGACGCGGATGGGCACGTTCAGAGAGAGACGCAGCTGGGCACGTTCAGAGAGAGACGCAGTTGGGCACGTTCAGGGAGAGACGCAGTTGGGCACGTTCAGGGAGAGACGCGGATGGGCACGTTCAGGGAGAGACGCGGATGGGCACGTTCAGAGAGAGACGCAGCTGGGCACGTTCAGGGAGAGACGCAGCTGGGCACGTTCAGGGAGAGACGCAGCTGGGCACGTTCAGAGAGAGACGCAGCTGGGCACGTTCAGAGAGAGACGCAGTTGGGCACGTTCAGAGAGAGTGACAGTTGGGCACGTTTAGAGCGAGACGCAGCTGGGCACGTTCAGAGAGAGACGCAGTTGGGCACGTTCAGGGAGAGACGCAGTTGGGCACGTTCAGGGAGAGACGCGGATTGGCACGTTCAGGGAGAGACGCGGATGGGCACGTTCAGGGAGAGACGCAGCTGGGCACGTCCAGGGTAGACGGGGATGGGCACGTTCAGAGAGAGACACAGTTGGGCACGTTCAGAGAGAGACGCAGTTGGGCACATTCAGGGAGAGACGCAGTTGGGCACGTTCAGGGAGAGACGCGGATGGGCACGTTCAGGGAGAGACGCGGATGGGCACGTTCAGAGAGAGACGCAGTTGGGCACGTTCAGGGAGAGACGCAGTTGGGCACGTTCAGGGAGAGACGCGGATGGGCACGTTCAGGGAGAGACGCGGATGGGCACGTTCAGGGAGAGACGCAGTTGGGCACGTTCAGGGAGAGACGCGGATGGGCACGTTCAGGGAGAGACGCGGATGGGCACGTTCAGGGAGAGACGCGGATGGGCACGTTCAGAGAGAGACACAGTTGGGCACGTTCAGAGAGAGACGCAGTTGGGCACGTTCAGGGAGAGACGCAACTGGGCACGTTCAGAGAGAGACGCAACTGGGCACGTCCAGGGAGAAACGCGGATGGGCACGTTCAGAGAGAGACACGGTTGGGCACGTTCAGAGAGAGACGCAGTTGGGCACGTTCAGAGAGAGACGCAGCTGGGCACGTTCAGAGAGAGACGCAGTTGGGCACGTTCAGAGAGAGACGCAGTTGGGCACGTTCAGAGAGAGTGACAGTTGGGCACGTTCAGGGAGAGACGCAGCTGGGCACGTTCAGGGAGAGACGCAGCTGGGCACGTTCAGAGAGAGACGCAGCTGGGCACGTTCAGAGAGAGACGCAGTTGGGCACGTTCAGAGAGAGTGACAGTTGGGCACGTTTAGAGCGAGACGCAGCTGGGCACGTTCAGAGAGAGACGCAGTTGGGCACGTTCAGGGAGAGACGCAGTTGGGCACGTTCAGGGAGAGACGCGGATTGGCACGTTCAGGGAGAGACGCGGATGGGCACGTTCAGGGAGAGACGCAGCTGGGCACGTCCAGGGTAGACGGGGATGGGCACGTTCAGAGAGAGACACAGTTGGGCACGTTCAGAGAGAGACGCAGTTGGGCACATTCAGGGAGAGACGCAGTTGGGCACGTTCAGGGAGAGACGCGGATGGGCACGTTCAGGGAGAGACGCGGATGGGCACGTTCAGAGAGAGACGCAGTTGGGCACGTTCAGGGAGAGACGCAGTTGGGCACGTTCAGGGAGAGACGCGGATGGGCACGTTCAGGGAGAGACGCGGATGGGCACGTTCAGGGAGAGACGCAGTTGGGCACGTTCAGGGAGAGACGCGGATGGGCACGTTCAGGGAGAGACGCGGATGGGCACGTTCAGGGAGAGACACAGTTGGGCACGTTCAGAGAGAGACGCAGTTGGGCACGTTCAGAGAGAGACGCAGTTGGGCACGTTCAGAGAGAGTGACAGTTGGGCACGTTCAGAGCGAGACGCAGCTGGGCACGTTCAGAGTGAGACGCAGCTGGGCACGTTCAGGGAGAGACGCGGATGGGCACGTTCAGAGAGAGACGCGGATGGGCACGTTCAGGGAGAGACGCGGATGGGCACGTTCAGGGAGAGACACAGTTGGGCACGTTCAGGGAGAGACGCAGTTGGGCACGTTCAGGGAGAGACGCGGATGGGCACGTTCAGGGAGAGACGCGGATGGGCACGTTCAGAGAGAGACGCAGCTGGGCACGTTCAGGGAGAGACGCAGCTGGGCACGTTCAGGGAGAGACGCAGCTGGGCACGTTCAGAGAGAGACGCAGCTGGGCACGTTCAGAGAGAGACGCATTTGGGCACGTTCAGGGAGAGACGCAGTTGGGCACGTTCAGGGAGAGACGCATTTGGGCACGTTCAGAGAGAGTGACAGTTGGGCACGTTTAGAGCGAGACGCAGCTGGGCACGTTCAGAGAGAGACGCAGTTGGGCACGTTCAGGGAGAGACGCAGTTGGGCACGTTCAGGGAGAGACGCGGATTGGCACGTTCAGGGAGAGACGCGGATGGGCACGTTCAGGGAGAGACGCGGATGGGCACGTTCAGGGAGAGACGCGGATGGGCACGTTCAGGGAGAGACACAGTTGGGCACGTTCAGGGAGAGACGCAGTTGGGCACGTTCAGGGAGAGACGCGGATGGGCACGTTCAGGGAGAGACGCGGATGGGCACGTTCAGAGAGAGTGACAGTTGGGCACGTTCAGAGCGAGACGCAGCTGGGCACGTTCAGAGAGAGACGCAGTTGGGCACGTTCAGGGAGAGACGCAGTTGGGCACGTTCAGGGAGAGACGCGGATTGGCACGTTCAGGGAGAGACGCGGATGGGCACGTTCAGGGAGAGACGCAGCTGGGCACGTCCAGGGTAGACGGGGATGGGCACGTTCAGAGAGAGACACAGTTGGGCACGTTCAGAGAGAGACGCAGTTGGGCACGTTCAGGGAGAGACGCGGATTGGCACGTTCAGGGAGAGACGCGGATGGGCACGTTCAGGGAGAGACGCGGATGGGCACGTTCAGAGAGAGACGCAGCTGGGCACGTTCAGAGAGAGACGCGGCTGGGCACGTTCAGAGAGAGACGCCGCTGGGCACGTTCAGAGAGAGACGCAGCTGGGCACGTTCAGGGAGAGACGCAGCTGGGCACGTTCAGAGAGAGACGCGGCTGGGCACGTTCAGGGAGAGACGCAACTGGGCACGTTCAGAGAGAGACGCAACTGGGCACGTCCAGGGAGAAACGCGAATGGGCACGTTCAGAGAGAGACACAGTTGTGCACGTTTAGAGAGAGACGCCGCTGGGCACGTCCAGGGAGAGACGCAGCTGGGCACGTTCAGAGAGAGACGCAGCTGGGCACGTCCAGGGAGAGACGCAACTGGGCACGTCCAGGGAGAGACGCGGATGGGCACGTTCAGGGAGAGACGCGGATGGGCACGTTCAGGGAGAGACGCGGATGGGCACGTCCAGGGTAGACGGGGATGGGCACGTTCAGAGAGAGACACAGTTGGGCACGTTCAGAGAGAGACGCAGTTGGGCACGTTCAGGGAGAGACGCAGTTGGGCACGTTCAGGGAGAGACGCGGATGGGCACGTTCAGGGAGAGACGCGGATGGGCACGTTCAGAGAGAGACGCAGTTGGGCACGTTCAGGGAGAGACGCAGTTGGGCACGTTCAGAGGGAGACGCAGCTGGGCACGTTCAGAGAGAGACGCAACTGGGCACGTCCAGGGTAGACGGGGATGGGCACGTTCAGAGAGAGACACAGTTGGGCACGTTCAGAGAGAGTGACAGTTGGGCACGTTCAGAGAGAAACACAGTTGGGCACGTTCAGAGAGAGTGACAGTTGGGCACGTGCAGAGAGAGACGCAGTTGGGCACGTTTAGAGAGAGACGCAGTTGGGCACGTTCAGAGAGAGACGCAGCTGGGCACGTTCAGAGAGAGTGACAGTTGGGCACGTTTAGAGAGAGACGCAGTTGGGCACGTTCAGAGAGAGACGCAGTTGGGCACGTTCAGAGAGAGTGACAGTTGGGCACGTTCAGAGCGAGACGCAGCTGGGCACGTTCAGAGTGAGACGCAGCTGGGCACGTTCAGGGAGAGACGCGGGTGGGCACGTTCAGAGAGAGACGCAGCTGGGCACGTTCAGGGAGAGACGCAGCTGGGCACGTTCAGGGAGAGACGCGGATGGGCACGTTCAGGGAGAGACGCGGATGGGCACGTTCAGAGAGAGACGCAGTTGGGCACGTTCAGGGAGAGACGCAGTTGGGCACGTTCAGGGAGAGACGCGGATGGGCACGTTCAGGGAGAGACGCGGATGGGCACGTTCAGGGAGAGACGCGGATGGGCACGTTCAGGGAGAGACGCGGATGGGCACGTTCAGAGAGAGACACAGTTGGGCACGTTCAGAGAGAGACGCAGTTGGGCACGTTCAGGGAGAGACGCAACTGGGCACGTTCAGAGAGAGACGCAACTGGGCTCGTCCAGGGAGAAACGCGAATGGGCACGTTCAGAGGGAGACGCAGCTGGGCACGTTCAGGGAGAGACGCAGCTGGGCACGTTCAGGGAGAGACGTAGCTGGGCACGTTCAGGGAGAGACGCGGATGGGCACGTTCAGGGAGAGACGCGGATGGGCACGTTCAGAGAGAGACGCAGTTGGGCACGTTCAGGGAGAGACGCAGTTGGGCACGTTCAGGGAGAGACGCGGATCGGCACGTTCAGGGAGAGACCCGGATGGGCACGTTCAGGGAGAGACGCGGATGGGCACGTTCAGAGAGAGACACCGTTGGGCACGTTCAGAGAGAGACGCAGTTGGGCACGTTCAGGGAGAGACGCAACTGGGCACGTTCAGAGAGAGACGCAACTGGGCACGTCCAGGGAGAAACGCGAATGGGCACGTTCAGAGGGAGACGCAGCTGGGCACGTTCAGAGAGAGACGCAACTGGGCACGTCCAGGGTAGACGGGGATGGGCACGTTCAGAGAGAGACACAGTTGGGCACGTTCAGAGAGAGTGACAGTTGGGCACGTTCAGAGAGAAACACAGTTGGGCACGTTCAGAGAGAGTGACAGTTGGGCACGTGCAGAGAGAGACGCTGTTGGGCACGTTCAGAGAGAGACGCAACTGGGTACGTTCAGGAGAGACGCAGTTGGGCACGTTCAGAGAGAGTGACAGTTGGGCACGTTTAGAGAGAGACGCAGTTGGGCACGTTCAGAGAGAGACGCAGCTGGGCACGTTCAGAGAGAGTGACAGTTGGGCACGTTTAGAGAGAGACGCAGTTGGGCACGTTCAGAGAGAGACGCAGTTGGGCACGTTCAGAGAGAGTGACAGTTGGGCACGTTTAGAGCGAGACGCAGCTGGGCACGTTCAGAGAGACGCAGCTGGGCAACGTTCAGGAGAGACGCGGATGGGCACGTTCAGAGAGAGACGCAACTGGGCACGTCAAAGGAGAGACGCGGATGGGCACGTTCAGAGAGAGACGCAGCTGGCACGTTCAGAGAGAGACGCGGCTGGCACGTTCAGGGAGAGACGCGGATGGGCACGTTCAGAGAGAGACGCAACTGGGCACATCAAAGGAGAGACGCGGATGGGCACGTTCAGAGAGAGACGCAGCTGGGCACGTTCAGAGAGAGACGCGGCTGGGCACGTTCAGGGAGAGACGCAGCTGGGCACGTTCAGAGAGAGACGCAGCTCGGCACGTCCAGGGAGAGACGCGGATGGGCATTTTCAGAGAGAGACGCAGCTGGGCACGTTCAGAGAGAGACGCGGCTGGACACGTTCAGAGAGAGACGCGGCTGGGCACGTTCAGAGAGAGATGCGGCTGGGCACGTTCAGAGAGACACGCAACTGGGCACGTCAAAGGAGAGACGCGGATGGGCACGTTCAGAGAGAGACGCAGCTGGGCACGTTCAGAGAGAGACGCAGCTGGGCACGTTCAGAGAGAGACGCGGCTGGACACGTTCAGAGAGAGACGCGGCTGGGCACGTTCAGAGAGAGACGCGGCTGGGCACGTTCAGAGAGAGACGCAACTGGGCACGTTCAGAGAGAGACGCAGCTGGGCACGTTCAGAGAGAGAGGCGGCTGGGCACGTTCAGGGAGAGACGCAGCTGGGCACGTTCAGAGAGAGACGCGGCTGGGCACGTTCAGAGAGAGACGCGGCTGGGCACGTTCAGGGAGAGACGCAGCTGGGCACGTTCAGAGAGAGACGCGGCTGGGCACGTTCAGAGAGAGACGCAGCTGGGCACGTTCAGGGAGAGACGCAGCTGGGCACGTTCAGAGAGAGACGCGGCTGGGCACGTTCAGGGAGAGACGCAACTGGGCACGTTCAGAGAGAGACGCAACTGGGCACGTCCAGGGAGAAACGCGAATGGGCACGTTCAGAGAGAGACACAGTTGTGCACGTTTAGAGAGAGACGCCGCTGGGCACGTCCAGGGAGAGACGCAGCTGGGTACGTTCAGAGAGAGACGCAGCTGGGCACGTCCAGGGAGAGACGCAACTGGGCACGTCCAGGAGAGACGCGGATGGACACGTTCAGAGAGAGACGCAGTTGGGCACGTTCAGAGAGAGACGCAGCTGGGTACGTTCAGGGAGAGACGCGGATGGGCACGTTCAGAGAGAGACGCAGTTGGGCACGTTTAGAGAGAGACGCGGCTGGGCACGTTCAGAGAGAGACGCGGCTGGGCACGTTCAGAGAGAGACGCAGCTGGGCACGTTCAGGGAGAGACGCAGCTGGGCACGTCCAGGGTAGACGGGGATGGGCACGTTCAGAGAGAGACACAGTTGGGCACGTTCAGAGAGAGACACAGTTGGGCACGTTCAGAGAGAGACGCAGTTGGGCACGTTCAGGGAGAGACGCAGTTGGGCACGTTCAGGGAGAGACGCGGATGGGCACGTTCAGGGAGAGACGCGGATGGGCACGTTCAGAGAGAGACGCAGTTGGGCACGTTCAGGGAGAGACGCAGTTGGGCACGTTGAGGGAGAGACGCGGATGGGCACGTTGAGGGAGAGACGCGGATGGGCACGTTCAGGGAGAGACGCAGCTGGGCACGTCCAGGGAGAGACGCAGTTGGGCACGTTCAGAGAGAGACGCGGATGGGCACGTTCAGGGAGAGACGCGGATGGGCACGTTCAGGGAGAGACGCAGTTGGGCACGTTCAGAGAGAGACGCAGTTGGGCACGTTCAGGGAGAGACGCAGTTGGGCACGTTCAGGGAGAGACGCGGATGGGCACGTTCAGGGAGAGACGCGGATGGGCACGTTCAGGGAGAGACGCGGATGGGCACGTTCAGGGAGAGACGCGGATGGGCACGTTCAGGGAGAGACACAGTTGGGCACGTTCAGAGAGAGACGCAGTTGGGCACGTTCAGGGAGAGACGCAACTGGGCACGTTCAGAGAGAGACGCAACTGGGCACGTCCAGGGAGAAACGCGAATGGGCACGTTCAGAGGGAGACGCAGCTGGGCACGTTCAGAGAGAGACGCAACTGGGCACGTCCAGGGTAGACGGGGATGGGCACGTTCAGAGAGAGACACAGTTGGGCACGTTCAGAGAGAGTGACAGTTGGGCACGTTCAGAGAGAAACACAGTTGGGCACGTTCAGAGAGAGTGACAGTTGGGCACGTGCAGAGAGAGACGCAGTTGGGCACGTTCAAAGAGAGACGCAACTGGGCACGTTCAGGGAGAGACGCAGTTGGGCACGTTCAGAGAGAGTGACAGTTGGGCACGTTTAGAGAGAGACGCAGTTGGGCACGTTCAGAGAGAGACGCAGCTGGGCACGTTCAGAGAGAGACGCAGTTGGCACGTTCAGAGAGAGTGACAGTTGGGCACGTTTAGAGAGAGACGCAGTTGGGCACGTTCAGGAGAGACGCAGCTGGGCACGTTCAGAGAGAGTGACAGTTGGGCACGTTTAGAGAGAGACGCAGTTGGGCACGTTCAGGGAGAGACGCAGCTGGGCACGTTCAGAGAGAGTGACAGTTGGGCACGTTTAGAGAGAGACGCAGTTGGGCACGTTCAGGGAGAGACGCGGTTGGCACGTTCAGAGAGAGACGCAGTTGGGCACGTTCAGAGAGAGTGACAGTTGGGCACGTTCAGAGAGACGCAGCTGGGCACGTTCAGAGAGAGACGCAGCTGGGCACGTTCAGCGAGAGACGCGGATGGGCACGTTCAGAGAGAGTGACAGTTGGGCACGTTTAGAGAGAGACGCAGTTGGGCACGTTCAGGGAGAGACGCAGCTGGGCACGTTCAGAGAGAGTGACAGTTGGGCACGTTAGAGAGAGACGCAGTTGGGCACGTTCAGGGAGAGACGCAGTTGGGCACGTTCAGAGAGAGACGCAGTTGGGCACGTTCAGAGAGAGTGACAGTTGGGCACGTTTAGAGAGAGACGCAGTTGGGCACGTTCAGGGAGAGACGCAGCTGGGCACGTTCAGAGAGAGTGACAGTTGGGCACGTTTAGAGAGAGACGCAGTTGGGCACGTTCAGAGAGAGACGCAGTTGGGCACGTTCAGAGAGAGTGACAGTTGGGCACGTTTAGAGAGAGACGCAGTTGGGCACGTTCAGGGAGAGACGCAGCTGGGCACGTTCAGAGAGAGTGACAGTTGGGCACGTTTAGAGAGAGACGCAGTTGGGCACGTTCAGGGAGAGACGCGGTTGGGCACGTTCAGAGAGAGACGCAGCTGGGCACGTTCAGAGAGAGACGCAGTTGGCACGTTCAGAGAGAGTGACAGTTGGGCACGTTCAGAGAGACGCAACTGGGCACGTTCAGAGAGAGACGCAGTTGGGCACGTTCAGAGAGAGTGACAGTTGGGCACGTTCAGAGAGACGCAACTGGGCACGTTCAGAGAGAGACGCAGTTGGGCACGTTCAGAGAGAGTGACAGTTGGGCACGTTTAGAGAGAGACGCAGTTGGGCACGTTCAGAGAGAGACGCAGCTGGGCAGGTTCAGAGAGAGTGACAGTTGGGCACGTTTAGAGAGAGACGCAGTTGGGCACGTTCAGAGAGAGACGCAGTTGGGCACGTTCAGAGAGAGTGACAGTTGGGCACGTTTAGAGAGAGACGCAGTTGGGCACGTTCAGGGAGAGACGCAGCTGGGCACGTTCAGAGAGAGTGAGAGTTGGGCACGTTCAGAGAGAGACGCAGTTGGGCACGTTCAGGGAGAGACGCAGTTGGGCACGTTCAGAGAGAGACGCAGTTGGGCACGTTCAGAGAGAGTGACAGTTGGGCACGTTTAGAGAGAGACGCAGTTGGGCACGTTCAGGGAGAGACGCAGCTGGGCACGTTCAGAGAGAGTGACAGTTGGGCACGTTTAGAGAGAGACGCAGTTGGGCACGTTCAGGGAGAGACGCAGCTGGGCACGTTCAGAGAGAGTGACAGTTGGGCACGTTTAGAGAGAGACGCAGTTGGGCACGTTCAGGGAGAGACGCGGTTGGGCACGTTCAGAGAGAGACGCAGTTGGGCACGTTCAGAGAGAGTGACAGTTGGGCACGTTCAGAGAGACGCAGCTGGGCACGTTCAGAGAGAGACGCAGCTGGGCACGTTCAGCGAGAGACGCGGATGGGCACGTTCAGAGAGAGACGCAGCTGGGCACGTTCAGGGAGAGACGCAGCTGGGCACGTTCAGAGAGAGACGCCGCTGGGCACTTTCAGAGAGAGACGCAGTTGGGCACGTTCAGAGAGAGTGACAGTTGGGCACGTTCAGAGAGACGCAACTGGGCACGTTCAGAGAGAGTCGCAGTTGGGCACGTTCAGAGAGAGTGACAGTTGGGCACGTTTAGAGAGAGACGCAGTTGGGCACGTTCAGAGAGAGACGCAGCTGGGCACGTTCAGAGAGAGTGACAGTTGGGCACGTTCAGAGAGACGCAACTGGGCACGTTCAGAGAGAGACGCAGTTGGGCACGTTCAGAGAGAGTGACAGTTGGGCACGTTTAGAGAGAGACGCAGTTGGGCACGTTCAGGGAGAGACGCAGCTGGGCACGTTCAGAGAGAGTGACAGTTGGGCACGTTTAGAGAGAGACGCAGTTGGGCACGTTCAGGGAGAGACGCAGTTGGGCACGTTCAGAGAGAGACGCAGTTGGGCACGTTCAGGGAGAGACGCCGCTGGGCACGTTCAGGGAGAGACGCCGCTGGGCACGTTGAGAGAGAGTGACAGTTGGGCACGTTTAGAGTGAGACGCCGCTGGGCACGTTCAGGGAGAGACGCGGCTGGGCACGTTCAGGGAGAGACGCGGATGGGCACGTTTTAGAGAGACGCCGCTGTGCACGTTCAGGGAGAGACGCAACTGGGCACGTTCAGGGAGAGACGCAGTTGGGCACGTTTAGAGTGAGACGCCGCTGTGCACGTTCAGGGAGAGACGCCGCTGTGCACGTTCAGGGAGAGACGCCGCTGGGCACGTTGAGAGAGAGTGACAGTTGGGCACGTTTAGAGTGAGACGCCGCTGGGCACGTTCAGGGAGAGACGCAACTGGGCACGTTCAGGGAGAGACGCAGTTGGGCACGTTTAGAGTGAGACGCCGCTGTGCACGTTCAGGGAGAGACGCCGCTGTGCACGTTCAGGGAGAGACGCCGCTGGGCACGTTGAGAGAGAGTGACAGTTGGGCACGTTTAGAGTGAGACGCCGCTGGGCACGTTCAGGGAGAGACGCGGCTGGGCACGTTCAGAGAGAGACGGTGGTTTAGTGTGGGTGACGGGGTCCCGGTGGGTTTAGTGTGGGGAACGGGATCCCGGTGGGTTTAGTGTGGGGAACGGGGTCCCGGTGGATTTAGTATGGGTGACGGTGTCCCGGTGGTTTTAGTGTGGGGAACGGGGTCCGGTGGTTTAGTGTGGGTGACGGGGTCCCGGTGGGTTTAGTGTGGGTGACGGGGTCCCGGTGGGTTTAGTGTGGGTGACGTGGTCCAGGTGGGTTTAGTGTGGGTGACGGGGTCTCGGTGGGTTTGGTGTGGGTGACGGGGTCCCGGTGGGTTTAGTGTGGGGAACGGGGTCCCGGTGGGTTAGTGTGGGGAATGAGGTCCCGGTGGGTTTAGTGTGGGGAACGGGGTCCCGGTGGGTTTAGTGTGGGGAACGGGGTCCCGGTGGGTTTAGTGTGGGGAATGAGGTCCCTGTGGGATTAGTGTGGGTGACGGGGGTCCCGGTGGGTTTAGTGTGGAGATGGGGAATCGGTGGGTTTAGTGTGGGGAACTGGTCCCGGTGGGTTTAGTGTGGGTGACAGGGTCCCGGTGGGTTTAGTGTGAGTGACGGGGTCCCGGCGGGTTTAGTGTGGGGAACGGGGTCCCGGTGGGTTTAGTGTGGGTGACGCGGTCCCGTTGGGTTTAGTGTGGGTGACGGGGTCCCGGTGGGTTTAGTGTGGGTGACGGGATCCCGGTGGGTTTAGTGTGGGGAACGGGGTCCCGGTGGGTTTAGTGTGGGGAATGAGGGCCCATTGAGTTTAGTGTGGGTGACGGGGTCCCGGTGGGTTTAGTGTGGGTGATGGGGTCCCGGTGGGTTTAGTGTGGGTGACGGGGTCCCGGTGGGTTTAGTGTGGGTGACGGGATCCCGGTGGGTTTAGTGTGGGGAACGGGGTCCCGGTGGGTTTAGTGTGGGGAATGAGGGCCCGTTGAGTTTAGTGTAGGTGACGGGGTCCCGGTGGGTTTAGTGTGGGGAACGGGGTCCCGGTGGGTTTAGTGTGGGGAATGAGGGCCCATTGAGTTTAGTGTGGGTGACGGGGTCCCGGTGGGTTTAGTGTGGGTGATGGGGTCCCGGTGGGTTTAGTGTGGGTGACGGGGTCCCGGTGGGTTTAGTGTGGGTGACGGGATCCCGGTGGGTTTAGTGTGGGGAACGGGGTCCCGGTGGGTTTAGTGTGGGGAATGAGGGCCCGTTGAGTTTAGTGTAGGTGACGGGGTCCCGGTGGGTTTAGTGTGGGGAACGGGGTTCTGGTGGGTTTAGTGTGGGGAACGGGGTCCCGGTGGGTTTAGTGTGGGGAATGAGGTCCCTGTGGGTTTAGTGTGGGTGACGGGGTCCCGGTGGGTTTAGTGTGGAGATGGGGAACCGGTGGGTTTAGTGTGGGGAACTGGTCCCGGTGGGTTTAGTGTGGGTGACGGGGTCCCGGTGGGTTTAGTGTGGAGATGGGGAACGGGGTCCCGGTGGGTTTAGTGTGTGACGGGGTCCCGGTGGGTTTAGTGTGGGGAACGGGGTCCCGGTGGGTTTAAAGGGCATGTGGGAAACCGTTTCCTCTTGGATTTTACGGTAGTTTGAGGAACAGGGAAACTGGATCACTCCAGGGACGCACTGCTCTGTCGAAATTAAAAAGTTGCCCTGTACATCACCTTTCAACTTTTGCCCTCTCTCTTTCGTTGCCTGCTCTATTTCTACCTGGGAACTGGTTCCGGCGGTCTGCCCTATGTGTACCTCTCGTAATCTCCTTGGCCTTTATCAGGTCTCCCCGCAGCCTCTGACACTGCAGAGAAAGGAGACGGAGAGTCGAGGGATCAGTTTAGAGTGTAGTGACGGGGATGTGGGGGAGTTAGCGATCAGGCCACGGTCCAGCATGTGGGATAAAGGACATTGGACATAGGAAGACCATCCAGGATGGGGTCTGGTGTTCCTCATCAACCAGTCTGAACTCCAGGAGAGCAGGTGACCCCAGGGGTACACGTGGCGTCATGGCCAGAGTTTCACAGCCTGGAGTCCTGCGGCCCGTACCGAAGTCCGCTGGGGAAACTGCAGGCCCAGCGGCAGCAGGAGTGCTGGACTGGAGTTAGAGGGCTGTGTGTGCGCGCGTGAGGGAGCTCGGGGGCTGGCTTTGCCCTGTGCTGCACTGTGAAGATGGCGACCGCGCCCCGTTGGCGCCGGACTGTGTGACGATACTTGGTCGTGTTTGAGCGCTCAGCACCCTCCTGCTCGCCGCCGCTGGGACAGGTGTCTGCGCGTGGCAGCCCCTCGCCCTCGCCTTCCAGCGACCTCTCCCTCCATGTGCATTGCAGATCTGCACTCGAATCCAGGTCTATAACATCTACTAGTTCTGCCCACTCCTTTCTTTCAGAGGTTTGTTAATTCGGCCAGCCTGCGGTAACGAACTGAACTGAAATATGCCTTTTGAGTTTGGGTCTTGTATTCTGTGTTTCCGCTCATTTCATTTCCCTGCCATTTTGCGCATGTTGGTTGGTTGGTTTGTTACTGTGGGGAAGACCAAATTCAGGTTTGCATACTGCACACACCGTATTGCACAAACCGGTACTGCACACACCATATTGCACACACGGGTACTGCACACAACGGTACGGCACACACCGTACTGCATACCGGGTACTGCACACACCGTACTGCATACCGGGTACTGCACACACTGGTACTGCACACA
Organism: Hypanus sabinus; assembly: GCF_030144855.1. Lineage (NCBI taxonomy): Eukaryota > Metazoa > Chordata > Chondrichthyes > Myliobatiformes > Dasyatidae > Hypanus > Hypanus sabinus. The sequence goes on from NW_026779701.1 coordinate 65,479, forward strand.
CCATATTGCACACACGGGTACTGCACACACTGGTACTGCACACACCGTACTGCATACCGGGTACTGCACACACCGTATTGCACAAACCGGTACTGCACACACCATATTGCACACACGGGTACTGCACACAACGGTACGGCACACACCGTACTGCATACCGGGTACTGCACACACCGTACTGAATACCGGGTACTGCACACACTGGTACTGCACACACCAGTTCTGCACACACTGTATTGCACACACTGGTACTGCACACACCATATTGCACACACGGGTACTGCACACACCATATTGCACACACGGGTACTGCACACGTTGGTACTGCACACACGGGTACTGCACACAACGGTACTGCACACACTGTACTGCATACCGGGTACTGCACACACCGTACTGCATACCGGGTACTGCACACACTGGTACAGCACACACCGTATTGCACACACTGTACTGCACACACCGTACTGCATACCGGGTACTGCAGACACTGTACTGCACACACTGTAGTGAATACCGGGTACTGCACACACTATATTGCAGACACTGGTACTGCACACACCGTATTGCACACACGGGTACTGCACACGTTGGTACTGCACACACCGTACTGCACACACGGGTACTGCACACACTGTACTGCACACACTGGTACTGCATACCGGGTACTGCACACACCGTACTGCATACCGGGTACTGCACACACTGGTACAGCACACACCGTATTGCACACACTGTACTGCATACCGGGTACTGCACACACCGTACTGCATATCGGGTACTGCACACACCGTACTGCACACACCGTAGTGAATACTGGGTACTGCACACACTGTACTGCACACACCATATTGCAGACACTGGTACTGCACACACCGTATTGCACACACTGGTACTGCAGACACGGGTACTGCACACACCGTATTGCACACACTGGTACTGCATACCGGGTACTGCACACACCATATTGCACACACTGGTACTGCACACACCGTATTGCACACACTGGTACTGCATACCGGGTACTGCACACACCATATTGCACACACGGGTACTGCACACACCATATTGCACACACTGGTACTGCACACACCGTACTGCATACCGGGTACTGCAGACACTGTACTGCACACACCATATTGCACACACCGTATTGCACACATGGGTACTGCACACACTGGTACTGCACACACCGTACTGCATACCGGGTACTGCACACACTGTACTGCATACCGGGTACTGCACACACTGTACTGCACACACCGTACTGCATACCGGGTACTGCAGACACTGTATTGCACACACCGTAGTGAATACCGGGTACTGCACACACTGTACTGCACACACCATATTGCACACACCGTATTGCACACATGGGTACTGCACACACTGTACTGCACACACCGTACTGCACACACCGTACTGCATACCGAGTACTGCACACACTGGTACTGCACACACCGGACTGCATACTGGCCAGTGCTGCAGTGGCATCTGCAACGGACTTCATGGTCCAGGTTCGAATCCGCCCGGCTCCCTGCACGCTTCCCATCCGGGATGGGTCGAGCATCGAGCTAGCAACTTGGCCTCGTGAAATGCCTCCCTCAGGCATCTTGATCCAAACACACCCACTCCCCCTCCCTCGGGCATCTCGATCCAAACACCCATTCCCCCTCCCTCACGCATCTCGATCCACACACCCACTCCCCCTCCCTCGGGCATCTCGATCCAAACACCCATTCCCCCTCCCTCACGCATCTCGATCCACACACCCACTCCCCCTCCCTCGGGCATCTCGATCCACACACCCACTCCCCCTCCCTCGGGCATCTCGATACACACACACACCCACTCCCCCTCCCTCGGGCAACTCGAACCACACACCCACTCCCCCTCCCTCGGGCGTCTCGATACACACACCCACTCCCCCTCCCTCGGGCATCTCGATACACACACCCACTCCCCCTCCCTCGGGCATCTCAATCCACACACCCACTCCCCCTCCCTCGGGCATCTCAATCCACACACCCACTCCCCCTCCCTCGGGCATCTCGATACACACACCCACTCCCCCTCCCTCAGGCATCTCGATCCACACACCCACTCCCCCTCCCTCCGGCATCTCGATACACACACACCCACTCCCCCTCCCTCCGGCATCTCAATACACACACCCACTCCCCCTCCCTCGGGCATCTCGATACACACACACCCACTCCCCCTCCCTCCGGCATCTCGATCCAAACACCCACTCCCCCTCCCTCGGGCGTCTCGATCCACACACCCACTCCCCCTCCCTCGGGCATCTCGATCCACACACACCCACTCCCCCTCCCTCGGGCATCTCGATCCACACACACCCAATCCCCCTCCCTCGGGCATCTCGATACACACACCCACTCCCCCTCCCTCGGGCATCTCGATCCACACACCCACTCCCCCTCCCTCGGGCATCTCGATCCACACACACACCCACACCCCCTCCCTCGGGCATCTCGATCCACACACACACCCACACCCCCTCCCTCGGGCATCTCGATCCACACACACACCCACTCCCCCTCCCTCGGGCATCTCGATCCACACACCCACTCCCCCTCCCTCGGGCGTCTCGATCCACACACCCACTCCCCCCTCCCTCCGGCATCTCGATCCACACACCCACTCCCCCCTCCCTCGGGCATCTCGATCCACACACCCACTCCCCCCTCCCTCGGGCATCTCAATCCACACACCCACTCCCCCCTCCCTCGGGCATCTCGATCCACACACCCACTCCCCCTCCCTCGGGCATCTCGATCCACACACCCACTCCCCCCTCCCTCGGGCATCTCAATCCACACACCCACTCCCCCTCCCTCGGGCATCTCGATCCACACACCCACTCCCCCTCCCTCGGGCATCTCAATCTACACACCCACTCCCCCTCCCTCGGGCATCTCGATCTACACACCCACTCCCCCTCCCTCGGGCATCTCGATCCACACACCCACTCCCCCTCCCTCGGGCATCTCGATCTACACACCCACTCCCCCTCCCTCGGGCATCTCGATCCACACACCCACTCCCCCTCCCTCGGGCGTCTCGATCCACACACCCACTCCCCCTCCCTCGGGCGTCTCGATCCACACACCCACTCCCCCTCCCTCGGGCGTCTCGATTCACACACCCACTCCCCCTCCCTCGGGCATCTCGATCCACACACACACCCACTCCCCCTCCCTCGGGCATCTCGATTCACACACCCACTCCCCCTCCCTCGGGCATCTCGATCCACACACACACCCACTCCCCCTCCCTCGAGCATCTCGATCTACACACCCACTCCCCCCTCCCTCGGGCATCTCGATCCACACACACACCCACTCCCCCTCCCTCGGGCATCTCGATCTACACACCCACTCCCCCTCCCTCGGGCATCTCGATCCACACACCCACTCCCCCTCCCTCGGGCGTCTCGATCCACACACCCACTCCCCCTCCCTCGGGCATCTCGATCCACACACCCACTCCCCCTCCCTCGGGCGTCTCGATCCACACACCCACTCCCCCTCCCTCGGGCGTCTCGATCCACACACCCACTCCCCCTCCCTCGGGCATCTCGATCCACACACACACCCACTCCCCCTCCCTCGGTCATCTCAATCCACACACCCACTCCCCCTCCCTCGGGCATCTCGATCCACACACCCACTCCCCCTCCCTCGGTCATCTCGATCTACACACCCACTCCCCCTCACTCGGGCATCTCGATCCACACACCCACTCCCCCTCCCTCGGGCATCTCGATCCACACACACACCCACTCCCCCTCCCTCGGGCATCTCAATCCACACACCCACTCCCCCCTCCCTCGGGCATCTCGATCCACACACCCACTCCCCCTCCCTCGGGCATCTCGATCCACACACCCACTCCCCCCTCCCTCGGGCATCTCGATCCACACACCCACTCCCCCTCCCTCGGTCATCTCAATCCACACACCCACTCCCCCTCCCTCGGGCATCTCGATCCACACACCCACTCCCCCTCCCTCGGGCATCTCGATCCACACACCCACTCCCCCTCCCTCGGGCATCTCGATACACACACCCACTCCCCCTCCCTCGGGCATCTCGATCCACACACCCACTCCCCCTCCCTCGGGCATCTCGATACACACACCCACTCCCCCTCCCTCGGGCGTCTCGATCCACACACCCACTCCCCCTCCCTCGGGCATCTCAATCCACACACCCACTCCCCCCTCCCTCGGGCATCTCGATCCACACACCCACTCCCCCTCCCTCGGGCATCTCGATCCACACACCCACTCCCCCTCCCTCGGGCATCTCGATACACACACCCACTCCCCCCTCCCTCGGGCATCTCGATCCACACACCCACTCCCCCTCCCTCGGGCATCTCGATCCACACACCCACTCCCCCCTCCCTCGGGCATCTCGATCCACACACCCACTCCACCCTCCCTCGGGCAACTCGATACACACACACACCCACTCCCCCTCCCTCCGGCATCTCAATCCACACACCCACTCCCCCTCCCTCGGGCATCTCGATCCACACACCCACTCCCCCTCCCTCGGGCATCTCGATCCACACACACACCCACTCCCCCTCCCTCACGCATCTCGATCCACACACCCACTTCCCCTCCCTCGGGCATCTCGATCCACACACCCACTCCCCCTCCCTCACGCATCTCGATCCACACACCCACTCCCCCTCCCTCGGGCATCTCGATCCACACACCCACTCCCCCTCCCTCGGGCATCTCGATCCACACACACACCCACTCCCCCTCCCTCGGGCATCTCGATCCACACACCCACTCCCCCTCCCTCGGGCATCTCAATCCACACACCCACTCCCCCTCCCTCGGGCATCTCGATCCACACACCCACTCCCCCTCCCTCGGGCATCTCGATCCACACACCCACCCACTCCCCCTCCCTCGGGCATCTCAATCCACACACCCACCCCTCTCCCTCGGGCATCTCGATCCACACACCCACTCCCCCTCCCTCGGGCATCTCGATCCACACACACACTCCCCCTCCCTCGGGCATCTCGATACACACACCCACTCCCCCTCCCTCGGGTATCTCGATCCACACACCCACTCCCCCTCCCTCGGTCATCTCAATCCACACACCCACTCCCCCTCCCTCGGGCATCTCGATCCACACACACACCCACTCCCCCTCCCTCGGGCATCTCGATCCACACACCCACCCACTCCCCCTCCCTCGGGCATCTCAATCCACACACACACTCCCCCTCCCTCGGGCATCTCGATCCACACACCCACTCCCCCTCCCTCGGGCATCTCGATCCACACACACACTCCCCCTCCCTCGGACATCTCGATCCACACACCCACTCCCCCTCCCTCGGGCATCTCGATCCACACACACACTCCCCCTCCCTCGGGCATCTCGATCCACACACCCACTCCCCCTCCCTCGGTCATCTCGATACACACACCCACTCCCCCTCCCTCGGTCATCTCAATCCACACACCCACTCCCCCTCCCTCGGGCATCTCAATCCACACACACACTCCCCCTCCCTCGGGCATCTCGATCCACACACCCACTCCCCCTCCCTCGGTCATCTCAATCCACACACCCACTCCCCCTCCCTCGGGCATCTCGATCCACACACCCACTCCCCCCTCCCTCCGGCATCTCGATCCACACACCCACTCCCCCTCCCTCGGGCGTCTCGATACACACACCCACTCCCCCTCCCTCGGGCATCTCGATCCACACACCCACTCCCCCTCCCTCGGTCATCTCAATCCACACACCCACTCCCCCTCCCTCGGTCATCTCAATCCACACACCCACTCCCCCTCCCTCGGGCATCTCGATACACACACCCACTCCCCCTCCCTCGGTCATCTCAATCCACACACCCACTCCCCCTCCCTCGGGCATCTCGATCCACACACCCACTCCCCCTCCCTCGGGCATCTCGATCCACACACCCACTCCCCCCTCCCTCCGGCATCTCGATCCACACACCCACTCCCCCTCCCTCGGGCATCTCGATACACACACCCACTCCCCCTCCCTCGGGCATCTCGATCCACACACCCACTCCCCCTCCCTCAGGCATCTCGATCCACACACCCACTCCCCCTCCCTCGGGCGTCTCGATCCACACACACACTCCCCCTCCCTCGGGCATCTCCATCCACACACACACCCACTCCCCCTCCCTCGGGCATCTCGATACACACACCCACTCCCCCTCCCTCAGGCATCTCAATCCACAGACCCACTCCCCCTCCCTCGGGCGTCTCGATCCACACACACACTCCCCCTCCCTCGGGCATCTCCATCCACACACACACCCACTCCCCCTCCCTCGGGCATCTCGATCCACACACCCACTCCCCCTCCCTCGGGCATCTCGATCCACACACCCACTCCCCCTCCCTCAGGCATCTCGATCCACACACCCACTCCCCCTCCCTCAGGCATCTCGATCCACACACCCACTCCCCCCTCCCTCGGGCATCTCGATCCACACACACACCCACTCCCCCTCCCTCGGGCATCTCGATCCACACACCCACTCCCCCTCCCTCGGGCATCTCGATCCACACACCCACTCCCCCTCCCTCCGGCATCTCAATCTACACACCCACTCCCCCTCCCTCGGGCATCTCGATCCACACACCCACTCCCCCCTCCCTCGGGCATCTCAATCCACACACACACCCACTCCCCCTCCCTCGGGCATCTCGATCCACACACCCACTCCCCCTCCCTCGGGCAACTCGATCCACACACCCACTCCCCCTCCCTCGGGCATCTCGATCCACACACCCACTCCCCCTCCCTCGGGCAACTCGATCCACACACCCACTCCCCCTCACTCGGGCGTCTCGATCCACACACCCACTCCCCCTCCCTCGGGCATCTCGATCCACACACCCACTCCCCCTCCCTCGGGCAACTCGATCCACACACCCACTCCCCCTCCCTCGGGCATCTCGATCCACACACCCACTCCCCCTCCCTCGGGCAACTCGATCCACACACCCACTCCCCCTCCCTCGGGCATCTCGATCCACACACCCACTCCCCCTCCCTCACGCATCTCGATCCACACACCCACTCCCCCTCCCTCACGCATCTCGATCCACACACCCACTCCCCCTCCCTCGGGCATCTCAATCCACACACCCACTCCCCCTCCCTCGGGCATCTCAATCCACACACCCACTCCCCCTCCCTCGGGCATCTCGATCTACACACACCCACTCCCCCTCCCTCGGGCATCTCGATCCACAGACCCACTCCCCCTCCCTCAGGCATCTCGATCTACACACCCACTCCCCCTCCCTCGGGCATCTCGATCTACACACCCACTCCCCCTCCCTCGGGCATCTCGATCCACACACCCACTCCCCCTCCCTCGGGCATCTCGATCCACACACACACCCACTCCCCCTCCCTCGGGCATCTCGATCCACACACCCACTCCCCCTCCCTCGGGCATCTCAATCCACACACACACCCACTCCCCCTCCCTCGGGCATCTCGATCCACACACACACCCACTCCCCCTCCCTCGTGCATCTCGATCCACACACCCACTCCCCCTCCCTCGGGCATCTCGATCCACACACACACTCCCCCTCACTCGGGCATCTCGATACACACACCCACTCCCCCCTCCCTCGGGCATCTCGATCCACACACCCACTCCCCCTCCCTCGGGCATCTCGATCCACACACCCACTCCCCCTCCCTCGGGCATCTCGATCCACACACACACTCCCCCTCCCTCTGGCATCTCGATACACACACCCACTCCCCCTCCCTCGGGCATCTCAATCCACACACACACTCCCCCCTCCCTCGGGCATCTCGATCCACACACCCACTCCCCCTCCCTCGGGCATCTCGATCCACACACACACTCCCCCTCCCTCAGGCATCTCGATCCACACACACACTCCCCCTCACTCGGGCATCTCGATACACACACCCACTCCCCCTCCCTCGGGCATCTCGATCCACACACACACTCCCCCTCACTCGGGCATCTCGATCCACACACCCACTCCCCCTCCCTCGGGCATCTCGATCCACACACCCACTCCCCCTCCCTCGGGCATCTCGATCCACACACCCACTCCCCCTCCCTCGGGCATCTCGATCCACACACCCACTCCCCCTCCCTCGGGCATCTCAATCCACACACCCACTCCCCCTCCCTTGGGCATCTCAATCTACACACCCACTCCCCCTCCCTCGGGCATCTCGATCCACACACACACTCCCCCTCCCTCGGGCATCTCGATCCACACACCCACTCCCCCTCCCTCCGGCATCTCGATCCACACACACACCCACTCCCCCTCCCTCCGGCATCTCGATACACACACCCACTCCCCCTCCCTCGGGCATCTCGATACACACACCCACTCCCCCTCCCTCCGGCATCTCGATCCACACACCCACTCCCCCTCCCTCGGGCATCTCGATCCACACACCCACTCCCCCTCCCTCGGGCATCTCGATCCACACACCCACTCCCCCTCCCTTGGGCATCTCAATCTACACACCCACTCCCCCTCCCTCGGGCATCTCGATCCACACACACACTCCCCCTCCCTCGGGCATCTCGATCCACACACCCACTCCCCCTCCCTCCGGCATCTCGATCCACACACACACCCACTCCCCCTCCCTCCGGCATCTCGATACACACACCCACTCCCCCTCCCTCGGGCATCTCGATACACACACCCACTCCCCCTCCCTCCGGCATCTCAATCCACACACACACTCCCCCTCCCTCGGGCATCTCAATCCACTCCCCCACCCTCAGGCCCTCTTTAACTCTGTCCCCCTCACATTAAACCAGTACCCTGTAGTTTATCCCTCAGGGCAGATGGGTAAACCGTCTCTCAAACTGCAGGAGCAACTCCCCCTATCATCTGCCCCCACCCATGCTCTCCAATTCGATGGATACATCCAAAAGCAAACAATAAAACATTTCCTTTTTTATTCTTGCCTCTGGAGGTGCCTCTTGTGGGGAAGGGAGGGGAGGGGATGTGTTGGGTGGGGGCAAAGAGTCAAACCCTCTGCCCCTGGGTTCCTCTCTGGTATGCTCAGTCCTGATCGTCGGGTGGGAGGGGCGGGACACGGTCAGGGGTTGTGCGATGGTCCGTGTTCTCAGAGAGGGGGTGGGAGGGGTGGGACTGAGGTCAGACTCCGGGCCCTCGTCACTGCCCCCTCCCTCCCCCCTCCTTCATGCCTCCTTTCTCTGTAACAGGCAAAGGAGGAGCAGCAGCCCGAGAGGAATGAAGACAATGGAGGTGACGAACAGGCAGCTGACGTTGTCCCGGGGGCCATGGGGACAGTGTAGGGCGGGGGTCTGGATCTCAGGGCCCAGTGACACCCCCACCCCGCTCGGCCGCAAACCTGCTGTACTCAGCACCAGCGGACGGATCTGAGAGACGCTCTCCTGTGGACAGGGAGAGAGGGCAGGGGTAAGAGAGTGAGCGGGGGAGCGGGGCAGAGGGGGCAGGGGTAAGAGTGTGAGCAGGAGAGCGAGGGGGAGAGGGAGCAGGGGGGACAGAGTAGGGGAAGGAACGAGGACAGATAGTGGAAGCAAGAGGAAATAGAGAGGGATGAGAGGAGAGTCGGGGGGGGGGGAGAGAGAGAGAGAAGAAAGACAGAGAGAATATGAGATAACGGCCGCGAGCGGCAGATTGCACCCCCTTGAGGGGGAGTGGGGGTGTTGAGGATGGGGGGTGAGGATGAGGGTGAGGGCTGAGGACGAGGGGATGATGGGGGTGAGATCAGGGGTGAGGATGTGGGGGTGAGGATGGGGGGTGAGGATGGGGGGTAAGGATGTGGGAGTGAGGGGTGAGGATGGTGGTTGAGGACTTTGGGGTGAGGACAGGGAGAGGAAGGGGGGGTGATGGGGTGAGGATGGGGGTGAGGGGTAAGAATGGGGGTAAGAATGGGGGAGTGTTGAGGATGGGGTTGCAAGATTGGGGGTGCAAGGCTGGGGGTGAGGAGGGGGGTGATGGGGTGAAATTGGGGGTGAGGATGTGAGGGTTGAGGGTGGGGGGTGAGGGTGTTGGGTGACGATGGGGGGTAATGGGGTGAGGATGTGGGGTGAAGATGGGGGAGGAATGGGGTGAGGAGCAGGGTGAGGATGGGGGGGTGATGGGGTGAGAACAGATGGGTGAGGATGGGAGTGTGGGGTGTGAGGATGGGCGGTGGGGGGTGAGGATGGGGGGGGAATCAAGTCCCTGGCAAAGATTCAGCTTTCTTCTCCCTCTCCGCTATCCTGCACCGCTGCATCTCCCTCCTCACCCCCAACTTCCCCCCCACCACCACTCACCCCCCACTTCCAGCCCACCCCCACCCCATCCCCCACTTCCACCCCACTTCTCCCCCACCCCCCACTCACCCACTCCCCCCACTTCCCCCCACTCCCTCCTCACTCACACCCCACTTCCTCCCCACTCACACCTACTTCCTCCCCACTCACCCCCCACTCTTGGTATCTTAATTCTCCCTTTGTTCCCCATCTCTCTATCCTTGCCACCAACATTTCTCTCTCCCCTTCACTTCTTCCAGAACCCACTCCCCCATCCTTAACCCCGTCCCTCTCTCAATCTCCCCCTTCCCTCTACACAGTCCCTCTCCCCATCTTCCCCCAGCCCTCTCCCCATCACTCTCCCCCATCCCTAACCCCGTCGCTCTCCCCATCTCCCCGTCCCACTCCCCATCTCCCCGTCCCACTCCCCATCCCTAACCCCATCGCTCTCCCCATCTCCCCGTCCCACTCCCCATCTCCCCGTCCACTCCCCATCCCTAACCCCGTCGCTCTCCCCATCTCCCCGTCCCACTCCCCATCTCCCCGTCCCACTCCCCATCTCCCACTCCCCATCTCCCCATCTTCCCCCAGCCCTCTCCCATCGCTCTCCCCATCTCCCCGTCCCACTCCCCATCTCCCCATCTTCCCCCAGTCCTCTCCCCATCACTCTCCCCATCCCTAACCCCGTCGCTCTCCCCATCTCCCCGTCCCACTCCCCATCTCCCCGTCCCACTCCCCATCTCCCCGTCCCACTCCCCATCCCTAACCCCGTCGCTCTCCCCATCTCCCCTTACTCCTCTCTTCGTCATCCCAGTCCCCACGTCCCACATCGCTGCCCATGTCCCTCTCCCCATCTCCCCACCAACTTCCCTTCTGGAACCCATCCCTGTCCTCCAGTCCCTCTCCTTCTGTCCCTCTTCAGCCTCATCCCTCTCCCCACCATTCCTCCACACCCCTCTCTCAATCTCCCCCTTCCCTCTACCACAGACCCTCTCCCCATCTTTCCCACTGTCCCTCTCTCCCCATTATTTCTCCATCGCTCCCCCTCCTCCCCCCACCCTCCCCTGCCCCCCGTCTGCCCCCTCTCGCCCTACCTCTGTGATGGCTTGGGACGTGTGCTGGGGACTGAGTGGGACGTTACAGTGGTGCTGTCTGTGCCGGTTCCGAGTCGAGTCGTCCTCGCTCTCCGTCGTGTCCTGCTGCACCAGCCTGGGTCGCCGCCGTCTCCTGGAGCTGCAGCGGTGTGGGAGCTCGGACGCTCTGAGTCTGTGGGGCGCAGACAGCCTGAGGGTGACCAGAGTGTGGCAGTCCTCCCCAGCTCCCTCCCTCCCTCAGCACCTCCGTCCTTCACAGAACCCCGTCTCTGACCAGCCCTTGTGGGTCCGGGGGGCTAAATAATCCCCTGCCACCGACCACCAGAGTGGGGCGACTCCCCACAGTCACTGTACAATGTGTGAGAAACAGAGTATGTGTGTCTCTGTGAGTGAGAGAGAGAGAGAGGGTGTGCAAGAGAGAGAGGGTGAGTGAGAGAGGGTGTGCGTGCGAGAGAGAGAGGGTGTGCGATCGAGAGAGGGTGTGTGAGAGAGAGAGGGTGTGCGATCGAGAGAGGGTGTGTGAGAGAGAGAGGGTGTGCGATCGAGAGAGGGTGTGCGAGAGAGAGAGGGTGTGTGAGAGAGAGAGGGTGTGCGATCGAGAGAGGGTGTGTGAGAGAGAGAGGGTGTGCGATCGAGAGAGGGGGTGTGCGATCGAGAGAGTGTGTGTGCGAGAGAGACTGTGTGCAAGAGAGACAGGGTGTGTGAGAGAGAGAGGGTGTGTGAGAGAGAGAGGGTGTGCGATCGAGAGAGAGAGGGTGTGCGATCGAGAGAGAGAGGGTGTGCGAGAGAGAGAGGGTGTGCGAGAGAGAGAGAGAGGGTGTGTGAGAGAGAGTGTGCGTGCGAGAGAGAGAGGGTGTGCGATCGAGAGAGAGAGGGTTTGCGAGAGAGAGAGGGTGTGTGAGAGAGAGAGGGTGTGCAATCGAGAGAGGGTGTGTGCGATCGAGAGAGACTGTGTGCGAGAGAGAGGGTGGGTGAGATAGAGAGGGTGTGCGATCGAGAGAGAGAGGGTGTGCGAGAAAGAGAGGATGTGCGTGCGAGAGAGAGAGGGTGTGCGAGAGAGAGAGGGTGTGCGAGAGAGAGAGGGTGTGCGAGAGAGAGAGGGTGTGTGCGAGAGAGACAGGGTGGGTGAGAGGAGAGAGGGTGTGTGAGAGAGAGAGGGTGTGCGAGAGAGAGAGGATGTGCGTGCGAGAGAGAGAGGGTGTGCGTGCGAGAGAGAGAGGGTGTGTGAGAGAGAGGGTGTGTGCGAGAGAGACTGTGTGCGAGAGAGACAGGGTGTGTGAGAGAGAGAGGGTGTGTGAGAGAGAGAGGGTGTGCGATCGAGAGAGGGTGTGTGCGAGAGAGACTGTGTGCAAGAGAGACAGGGTGTGTGAGAGAGAGAGGGTGTGCGAGAGAGAGAGGGTGTGCGAGAGAGAGAGGGTGTGCGAGAGAGAGAGGGTGTGTGCGAGAGAGACAGGGTGGGTGAGAGAGAGAGGGTGTGTGAGAGAGAGAGGGTGTGCGAGAGAGAGAGGATGTGCGTGCGAGAGAGAGAGGGTGTGCGTGCGATCGAGAGAGGGTGTGTGCGAGAGAGACTGTGTGCGAGAGAGACAGGGTGTGTGAGAGAGAGAGGGTGTGTGAGAGAGAGAGGGTGTGCGATCGAGAGAGGGTGTGTGCGAGAGAGACTGTGTGCAAGAGAGACAGGGTGTGTGAGAGAGAGAGGGTGTGTGAGAGAGAGAGGGTGTGCGATCGAGAGAGGGTGTGTGCGAGAGAGACTGTGTGCAAGAGAGACAGGGTGTGTGAGAGAGAGAGGGTGGGTGAGAGAGAGAGGGTGTGCGAGAGAGAGAGAGAGG
>NW_026779702.1:0-78615 GCF_030144855.1 Hypanus sabinus
TAGGGAAACATATCAGAAGTTAGATAAATCGACGTTGATGCCATTAGATTAGAGGATACCTAGACAGAATATGAGGTGTTACTTATCCAAAATGAAAGTGGCCTCATAATGGAACAAGATGAAACCATGGACAAACATGTCCGAAACGGAGTGCGTAAGTGTATTGAAAGTGTGAATTCCCGCATTTTTGTGGATAGAGCTGAGGTGCTCGAGAAAGTGTTAATCAATGTGATTAACAGCTTCCCTGCGTTCAGTACAAGTTTAAAATTTAGATTTGTACATTGAGGTTTTACAATTTAGTGCCATACCTCATCACCATTGGGATTTGACTTGAATGACATCATGTTTGTTTTGACGGCAGCTGTTGGGAGACACGTCAGACTTGTGTGGATCTGAATATTTACCGTGCTGGAGCGATTATAAATGAATGACCGTGGAGATTCATCTGCTCAGAGTTTCTTCAGCGAGATCGCGGGCAGCTGGAAGACGGGCTGAATCTCACACAGCATGATTGAAACATTTTAACGTGTGAGAAAGATATGGTACATGATCATCGCCGTTATCGGTGTTCCTGGTAAGAACATGGGCGAAGTAATATTTGCCGTTGTGACTGCGCGTTCTTAAGACTCGTTCGGTTGTTATGCGGTTATGAGTGCGGTGGAGACATTGTGACAGCACTCCGTGTTCGTTCAGAAGTTTTTTTGCAGTTTGATCCGTGGACTCGGCCGAAAATAGATCGGCAGAAAACAGATGTAGACTGGAAGATCGTTGAGACGAATTCACTTTGTGGATTCATGGCGGGCAGTTTTGATTTATCAATGCAAAGCCTCTGCTAAAGTAAATTCCGATAGCCCGGAGCGCTGGTCACCTTTGGAGACTATTGATGTAATTCCGTATCAACACTGTAGCATACTTTAAATGCAAATTGAAAGGTACTACGCTGTGCTTTTAGAAATCGCTGCAAGTTTGAACGGAATGCGAGAAGAGGATCGCCGCTGAGATGTCGGGAAGAAGCGCAGAAATCACTTGTCAGTCTCAAACATCCGGAGTTTCGAAAGATTAAAGAAAAAGTTCTGAGTAGGTCTAGTGTAGCAGGATTTGTTTTATGCCCTGTTATCCGTGAAGTGAAGAGGGAGTGAAGGGACAACATAGCGGTGTCTGATGGAGCTCAGCCGGGGTAAGGTCCCTGCGATACTCCGCTCAGGAACAATGAGCATCGAGCTTTTGGAACAATGCTGTAGCAGTTTGGAGCAACTCATGACAAGACATGCGAACGGGGGGGGGGGGGGGGTGAATAAATCTGTTTTTCTAATGGACTGAGGCGGATAGGCGGTGCTTCGCTGTATGAGGAGAGTGTCAGTACATCGGTGACGGGATCGCGGCAGTGAGAAATGCACAAGGGTATCCAGACATTACACATCAACGTAAAGGAGGACAATGTTTATGAAGCGCCTATGTTATTCCTTTTTTTTTTCTTTATGTACTGGATATTCACAGCACTAACGTGCAAGAAACGTAAGGCATTCAGTGGCTCCGGCAAAATTATTAAAAGGGGGAATAGGAACTTTCTGGTCGGACACTTTGACCTGGTGTGAAGGACCCCGGGATGGAGTAGCTGCAGAATTTAAAAGAAGCGAGGCAAGCGGGGCCCCTGCGGGCGGGTGACGACCGGAAATCAAAGAGAGGACGAGGACATGCGACGGGTGGCTGTAAATTTGCTTTGGACTGAGTAAGTGGACAGAGGCGGAGGGAGCGGTGCCGCTATATCGGGAGAGTGACAGACCATAGGTGACAGTAACGCGGCAACCATCATCGCCGGGAAATTTGCCCTGTTTGCCAGGCTGCACGTATCAATCGAAAACCTGATTGCTGGAGATTTAGATTAATTTCTCCAAAGCCCTCTCGGCAATCAATTGACAATGCCTTCTTTCCAAACACCGCTCCTCTTCCAGTACCGAGCAGCGCGCCGTTTTACATTTGTAAACTTCCAGAAATGAGTTGTCTGCGAAGTTGTAATGTGCTCAATTTCCTGCTGATCTATGGTTTCAGACCCACGGAACGGTGAGACAGTAATTCACATTTTATTTTTTTGCTGTTCCCGCAGTGAATTTAGTGGCGATTGTGATCCTGTCCCGGGGAAAGTGCGGCCTCTCTACCTGCACCACTCGCTACCTGGTGGCCATGGCAACGGCGGATCTACTAACCATCATATCTCAGGTTATACTGTGGCGGATCAGTTATTATTACTTCCCAGGAACATTCCTGGACATCACCCCCGTGTGCAGTGTGATCTCTGTCCTGGGACAGGCAGCCACTGACTGTTCTGTCTGGTTCACCGTCACTTTTACATTTGATCGATTTGTCGCCATCTGTTTCTACAAGCAGAAATCGAAGTATTGTAACGGGAGAACTGCCGTTGTAGTTCTGACAACAACCGGCGGTTTGTTGTGCTTTAAAAATGTACCCTACTTCTTTGTATACCAACCTGTGAAAGTGATTGACAATATACCCTGGGACTGTATTCGAAAGCCGGGCTGCTATACGGATCCCGGGTGGGTGGGATATGACTGGTTTTCTACCGTTCTAACGCCGTTACTCCCGTTCGTGTTAATACTGCTGTTCAACGCTCTGACAGTCAGACACATTTTAGTGACTAGTCGCGTCCGTAAGGGGCTCAGAGGTCAAGGGATAGCGGATAACCGCAGTGACCCGGAGATGGAGAGCAGGAGGAGGTCTGTGATCTTACTTCTCTCCATCTCCGGAAGCTTCATCATCCTGTGGTCGGTGTATGTTGCCGAATTCCTTTATTACACCATCGCCGGACTGGATCAGAATGATTACAACGATTCGGAATACGTATTTCGACACTCTGGAGATATGTTGTTGGTGCTAAGTTGCTGCACAAACACGTTTATTTACGGGGTAACTCAGTCCAAGTTCAGAGAGCAGTTGATCAGCGCAGCGAAATATTCGCTCGCGTCAATTATTCAACTGATCAATAAATAACATATCCGAGGTGCTTTTGCAGGCGCTCGCAGTGTTTCCCATCTTGACGCTGCAGAACTGGCGGGCACCGGACAACGTGTCAGCGGGGAAATAAAATTGGTTCAGAACCTGAGAGACTCACAGCTCCGGTACAGACCCGTCGTCACGCGCAGCTCACGGCCTCCAGCTCCTACCAATTATTAAACTCGTTCTTCCGTTTGTTTTTATTTTTTTAACCAAATCCCTGCTTGCGTCACCGTCATACCGCTTTCGATATTAAATCCCGCACTCGAACGTAAATGTCCATCGGTTAACAGGCCAACAAAGCCGTTACTTCCCGGTGAAAACGCCGGAGAGAACAGTTCATCAGATTCGATCCGGAGGGAACCGTGATTCCATGGAGCCAATGTGGGGGAACCTGCTGGGGATCGATGAATGCAGGTTTCAGAAGTTTTATGCTCCAACCTGTGCACATTAAGTAAAGTTTCTGCTCTAAATATATTTCTTTTATTTGCATACCGTGTGCAATCCTTTATCTCCTGTGACGATCTGTAACAAGGCAGCAAAACACACAGCATTCAGACCAATGCTGAGCCGTGGGGGGGGGGGGGGGCTGACATTCCGATCTCACGGACTGGCGGGAGTGAGTGTGTATGCACCAGACGTACTTGGCTGGATAATGAGTTGGAGACTGCTAGCGAGGGCGAAGGAGCCGTTTCCTGAGACGTCCGGGAAGAAAGGGGGTTTCCAAATCAATCCTGAGATTCGCCACAACCTCAACTCCAACGACACTCCCAAGCACTGTGAAACCCCAGATCAGTGACAGTACCAGTATTTGACGACACACCCTAAATGCATTCATTAGCAAATCGTTATCCGAGTGAAACATAATAATAATAATCTCAAATAGTTCACAAAATAGTTGTCTCCTCGTTAAAGGAACAGTTTAAAATTCAGTTTAAAGTGTATTTATACATTTATCATTAAAGTATCTATAAATGAAACATTCCTGAGATTCGTCACCCCTCCAAATACACCAAGACGCTGCAAATTCGTGCGCAGCCACATATTCGTCGACACGCACCTAAATCTGCGCCCATCCCTAAGTGCTTGTGCATCCTAAATCCGCGTACACCCGCAAACCCGCTCAAACTCCCACTGAATAATTAATTATCTCATCAAATGTGTCATTTCAAACATTTCACGGAATTTCTGCCTCCATATAAGAGAAGTATACAAAACAAGTATAAGCCCATCAGTTTAAGCCCATCTATTATGAAAATACATGTAAATGAAGTAAGTTCGAGACCCAGGTCCACTGGCAACCCCAAATCCGTGTGCATCCATATGCGCCAATGAATCCCGAAATCTGCTCACACACTCCCAGATCCGAGTGCACCCTAAATTTCACTGCGTCAATGTTCCCCAACACACTCCATGACCTGCGCACATCCCTAAATCCATATGAACTCCAAATCCGTCACATCGCCAAACCTGTTGACACCCCCTCATGCACATTGGTTATTCGCAGAACAAGAAACCTTTCAAAAAGTACAGAAAATAACGATATACACAGTAATAATATAGCAAGAACAAAATTCAACTTTGAAAGTGCATTTATTGTTTTGGTGTCTCTAAATGAAACATCCTTGTGATTGTCCTATCTCCAAATCCACCGACATACATCCTTTTGCAACCGCTCTTCACCAACACACTCCTAAATTTACGCACAGCCCCAAATCCACACGCAACACCAAATCAGTATGCTGGCCCAAATTCATGTGCATCACCAAATTCGACTGAACCCCACAAATCAGTGTGCAACCCCACACACGCCGACTTTCGCAAATCTCCACACATCCCCGAAACTCGTTTGAAACTCCAGAGAGGCCGACACGCCGTTAAAACAATGCACATCCCCAAATTAGTGTGCACCTCCATATTGAAGAATAAGTCAATAAATCTCAGAGCAGAAATCATTTAAAACAGTTGAGAAAACTGACTGCATCAACATTAAAATTCCGTACATACCATAAGATTGTTCATCAACTCCAGATCTGCCTACATCCCCACATTTGGGTTGCCACCAAATCGCGTGAATGCCTATTTTCCATATCACATCCCTAAATCTACGAGCATACACAAATCCTCGTGCACCCACCGAATACATCCGCGCCCCCATATTTGACGCATATGCTTAAATCTGTGTAATCCAAAATTCAGGATGCAGTCGCATGTTAGAGAAAAACACCCTAAATCCGTGTATATCCAGAAATTCAAGTGAACCCCTAAAACCGATATTGGCCGACACGGCCATAAATCCACACAATCTCCAGATCAGTGCGCTCCCCAGACCAGCTTACTCCCCCACTTGCACATTCGAGTATCCCAGAGCAGGAATGTCTTCAACAATGCTAAAAATGTCTGCCTCCACTACCCCCAGGTGCAGGTTCAAATTGCATTGAAATTGTGGGTACGCACTTATTTGGGCTATGCGCAGATCTGAGTGAACGCTCTGATTTAGGGTTGGACACGGGTTTGGGGAGTCGGTAGATTTAGTGGTACGACAGATTTGGTCGTGCATTTAATGTGCGGATGTGCACGGATTTAGATGTGCGTTTGGGAACAATCGGGTGCGCACACATTTGGAATTAGTTCCAGACATAGGTGTGTCAGATCCGGTGTTGCAAAAAAAAAAATGGGGTGCCTGTCGATTTCGTAATGCTGAGGCTGCGAGTTTCTGAACAGATTGAACTGGTTCCTGCTCTGAGATAATTTGTTATGACAAATGGATCAACTTTGAGATACGTCACAAAATGAAATCTGCAGACTCCACAACTCAGTGTTATCCCGAAACAGGGAAATACTGGGAAACACAAACCTAAATCAAGGAGCATTCCCAAATCAGTGTGAGCCTCTATATTGCCGGACGAATCACTAAACCATTTCGTATCCCCGAGTCGGTGACATCGCCTTAAAAGGACGCAATCCCCACAGCAGTGCGCAACCCAACACGCTCACACACCCACACACATAACAGATTCCCCACCGTGTACTGACATTTTGCTAGCGCCACGGGGCTCTGCAGAGTCAGCACGCCGCTTTGAATATCGGAAATGTCGGATAAGAATAAAGCCTTTTCTGAAGAATGATTGCCTCCTCTTTCAGAGAGACAAACACTCAATCTGGAAGCTGGTTGGGAAGGACAATTGAATAACTGACTCGAAGAATGACTAAGCATCTACGTGAAAGAAATGTGAAAGTTTCTTCAGAAACCACCATGACGGAATCCACAGTTGAATAAATCACAATTTGACCGCCCGCTGCATCGGAGATTTTATTTGTTGACCTTCCCTTCTCTGAAAACGAACAGAAGCGGCCCCAAAGCCGACGCCTTCCGAACACCACTAATCAGCTCCGTTTCGTCCCACTTCTTGCATTCTGCCATTCAGCCAGTCTTCCATCCATGACAGTATAATTTAATATTAAGGGCGTTTTATCCTGTTTAGAAACCTCAAGCGCGGCACATTGTCAAAGGCCTTCTGAAAATCCAAATAAACAGCATCCACTGCCTCTCCTGTATGGAATCTGCCTTTTGATTTCCTCAGATAATTCCAACAGATTTATAAAGCTTTACATCTCCTTTAGGAAACCACAGTAAAATCCGCCCAATGTTATCATTAATCTCCATAGACGAGAAATCTCATCATTAATAATGGAGTCCTACATCTTTCCAACAACTGATGACAGGCTAATCAGCCTATAGTTTCTTGTCGTTTGTCCACCTTAGAGTGGAGTGGATTGACATTTGTTACTTCTTACTCTTCCGGCCTCTTCCAAATCACAATGATTATTCAAAGTTCACCGCAAATGCCGTCCTCAGCGACGTCTTTCAGATAGCGCAGGCTGTTGTCAGATCCACAGCCCCAGTTTCCCCGGTGCAAATACTTTGTATCTGGCAACAGATGGCGACAAACTGATCAGATCTCAATGTGGCAGTGAACCAGACAGAGCAACCCGGTCTCCTCCAGCTGGTCCAGCTGATTAGTGCTTCTAACTTCGCGTATTTCAGCCTCTCAAGCATCTTCTCCTTAGCAATAGCAAATACGCTCACTTCCATCAATACCAGTCGCAACCTTCTTTCATACTGCTGGTGTCATTCACGGTGCAGAATGATGTGAAATATTACGCTAATCATTACCACAAAGGAAAGAGGGATTGTATTATTGTGTTAATGGGCGTGTGGATGAATTCCAGAGCTTGATGAGACGGTGGAATATTAGCGGGTGGGTTGAGAGAGAGGCGAAAAGGATTACATTGGGTATAGCATTAAGGGGTGTATGGGAATGATATTATGGAATTACACTAGGTGAAGTATACAAAGGTAAGTGCATAAAGCGGAATTTGGAATTCTGTCTGTTCGGGTATTAATTCAGGTCTGGTGTGAGGATATGCAGGGTGAGATATTAATGGGTGTACGGGTGGGAATAGACGGCGAAATTATTTTTTTTCGAATGGAGGGCTAGGTGTAACGATACTCATTGGTGGGTTAATGGGTGTATAGAGGCAAGGGATGTCAGGGGATGGGAGATATTACTCGGAGTGTGGAGCTAGGTTAGAGTGGGTTTGAAATAATGGTATGGGAATCTCTGTGCAGAGGGAGAGGATATTGGTATTTGAGTGGGGATATTAATGGTTGAATGGATGATGATAATACGCCGAGTGAACTGGTGTGTGATGGAATGGCAGACTCAATAATGATCCTCTGTAGGTCAACCTCTAAGGCAACGAATAAACAGTCTACGTTTTCGACCATGGCCTTTCATCAGAGCTTGAAAAGAAAGTAGAAGTTACCAGAATATGAAGGCTTGCAGGAGAGGAGATGAGAGAAGAGGCCAAATGGGCGAAATGGTGAAGAAGGAAGGAAGTAGAGAAACATTTCGGAAGTTAGATGAATCGATATTGATGCCATTCGATTAGAGGATAACTAGACGGAATATGAGGTGTTACTTATTCATACTAAAAGTGGCCTCATAATGGCACAAGATGAGGCCATGGACAAACATGACGGAAACGCAGTGGGTAAATGTATTGAGAATGTCTGGCACTGTGCAGTCCCGCATTTTTGTGGATAGAGCTGAGGTGCTCGAGAAAGTGTTAATCAATATGATCAACAGTTTCCTTGCGTTCAGTACAAGTTTACAATTTAGATTTGTACCTTGAGGTTTTACAGTTTAGTGCCATACGTCATCATAATTGGGAATTGACTTAAATGACGTCATGTTTATTTTTACCGTATTTTTACCGTTTACCGTTTATTTTAACGTGTTGGAAGACAAGTTAGCCTTGTGTAGTATTGAATATTCAGTGTACTGGAGCGAGTATAAATGAATGACCGTGGAGATTCATCAGCTCAGAGTTTCTTCAGCGAGATCGCGGCAGCTGGAAGACAGGCTGAATCTCACACAATACGTTTGAAAAGTTTTACTGTGTGAGAAAGATATGGTACATGATCATTGCCGTTATCTGTGTTCCCGGTAAGAACATGGGTAAAGTAACATTTGCGGCTGTGACTGCGCGTTCTTTAAACTCGTTCGGTTGTTATGCGGTTACGAGTGCGGTGCAGACATTGTGGCAAGGCTCCGTGTTCGTTGTGAAGTACCTTTGCAGGTTGATCCGTGGACTCGGCGGAAAATAGATCGGCAGCTGAAGTAGATGTAGAGTGGAAGATCGCAGAGACGAATTTATTTTGTGGATTTATGGCGAGCAGTTTTGATTTATCAATGCAAAGCCTCTGCTAAAGTAAGTTCCGATAACCCGGAATGCTGTGCACCTTTACGGTCTATGTACTTCCGCATCAATACTGTAACATACTTTAAATTAAAATTAAATCGTACTGCGCTGCGCTTTTAGAAATTGATGCAAGTTTGAAGGGAATCCGAGAAAAGAATCGGCGGTGAGAATTAAGGAAGAAATATAGACATCACTTGAAATTTAGTCTCAAACTTCCGAAGTTCCGAAAGTTAAATAAAAGTTCTGTGCGCGTTTAGTGTAGCAGGATTGGTTTTCATGCCCTGTTATCCATGAAGTGAAGAGGGAGTGAAGGGACACCATAGAGATGTCCAATGGAGCTCAGCCGGGGTACGGTCCCTGCGATTCTCCACTCTAGAACAATGAGCATTGAAACATTTGGAACAACGCTGCAGTAGTCTGGAGCAGGTCATGACACGACTTGCGAGCGGTGTTTTGTGCGTGGTAGATCATGTTTAACCAATCTATTAGAGTTTTACGAGGATGTTACCGGGAAAGTGGATGAAGGGAAGGCAGTTGGATGTTGTATACATGGACGTTAGTAAGGCCTTTCACAAGGTCTCGCAGGGGACGTTAGTTAGGTAGATTCAGTCGCTAGGTATACATGGAGAGGTGGTAAATTGGATTATACATTGGCTCAGTAGAAGAAACCAGAAAGTAGTATTGGAGGATTGCTACTCTGAGTGGACAACTGTGACTAGTGGTGTGTCACAGGGATCAGTGCTGGGTTCATTGTTATTTGTCATCTATATCAATGATCTGGATGATAATGTGGCAAATTGGATCAGCAGATTTGCTAATGATACAAAGATTGGAGGTGTAGTGGACAGCGAGGAAGGTTTTCAAAGCTTGCAGAGGGATTTGGACCAATAGACAATAGACAATAGGTACGGAAGTAGACCATTTGGCCTCTCGAGTCTGCACCGCCATTCTGAGATCATGGCTGATCATTCACTATCAATACCCAGTCCCTGCCTTGTCCCCATATCCCTTGATTCCCATATCCATCAGATATCTATCTAGCTCCTTCTTGAAAGCATCCAGAGAATTGGCCTCCTCCGTCTTCCGAGGTAGTGCATTCCACACCTGCACAACTCTCTGGGAGAAGAAGCTCTTCCTCAACTCTGTTTTAAATAACTGACCTCTTATTCTCAATCCATGCCCTCTGGTACTGGACTCTCCCAACATCTGGAACATGTTTCCTGCCTCAATCCTATCAAATCCTTTAATTATCTTAAACGTTTCAATCAGATCCCCTCTCAATCTCCTCAATTCCAGTGTGTACAAGCCCAATCTCTCCAATCTCTCTGCGTAAGACAGCCCTGCCATCCCAGGAATCAACCTAGTGAATCTACGCTGCACTTCCTCAACTGCCAGAATGTCCTTCCTTAAACCTGGAGACCAAAACTGTACACAATATTCCAGGTGTGGTCTCACCAGGGCCCTGTACAAAAAGACATCCTTGCTCTTGTATTCAATTCCCCTTGTAACAAAGGCCAACATTCCATTTGCCCTCTTCACTGCCTGTTGCACTTGCTCATTCACCTTCATTGACTGGTGAACTAGGACTCCTAGGTCTCTTTGCATTTCTCCCTTACCTAACTCTACACCGTTCAAACAATACTCTGCCCTCTTGTTCCTGCTTCCAAAGTGGATAACTTCACATTTATTCACATTGAATGACATCTGCCAAATATCTGCCCACTCACCCAGCCTATCCAAGTCTCCCTATATTCTCCTAATGTCCTCTTCGCATGTCACACTGCCACCCAGT
Organism: Hypanus sabinus; assembly: GCF_030144855.1. Classification (NCBI taxonomy): domain Eukaryota; kingdom Metazoa; phylum Chordata; class Chondrichthyes; order Myliobatiformes; family Dasyatidae; genus Hypanus; species Hypanus sabinus. The sequence continues at coordinate 10,571 of NW_026779702.1, forward strand.
TTAGTATCGTCAGCAAACTTCCTGATATAGTTTTCAATGCCCTCATCTAAATCATTGACCAGTTGGAGAAAAGGGCTGAAAAATGTCAGCTGGAGTTTAATGCGGACAAGTGTGAGGTATTGCACTTTGGAAGGTCAAACAAAGGTAGAACATACAAGCTAAACGGTAGGACGCTGAGGAGTGCAGTAGAACAGAGGGATATGGGAATACAGTTATAGAATTCTCTAAAATTGGTGTCACAAGTGGATAGGGTCGTAAAGAGAGCGTGTGGTACATTGGCCTTTATAAATCAAAGTACTGAGTATAAGTGTTGGAATGTAATGGTGAGGTTGTGTAAGACATTGGTGAAACCGAATTTGGCGTATTATGTGCAGTTTTGGTCACCTAATTACCGGAAGGATATTAAGAAGTTTGAAAGAGTGCAGAAAAGGTTTACAAGGATGTTACCTGGACATGAGAAACTGAGTTACAGAGAAAGGTTGAATAGGTTAGCACTTTATTCACTGGAGCGTAGAAGAATGAGGGGTGATTTGATAGAGGTGCATAAAATTATAATGGGTATAGATAGAGTGAATGTAAGCAGGCTTTTTCCACTGAGACTAGGGGAGAAAAAAAAGAGGTCATGGGTTAAGGTTGAAGGGGGCAAAGTTAAAAGGGAACATTGGGGGTTTGCTTCTTCCCGCAGAAAGTGGTGGGAGTGAGGAATGTGCTGCCAGATGAAGTGGTAAATGCCGGTTTACTTTTGACATTTAAGAAAAACTTGGACAGGGATATGGATGAGAGGGGTTTGGAGGGATATGGCCCGGGTGCAGGTCAGTGGGACTAGGAAGAAAATAGTTCGGCACAGCCAAGAAGGTCCAAAATGCCTGTTTCTGTGCTATAATGTTCTATGGTTCTGTGGTCCTACGGGGGAAATAAATCTGCATTTCTAATGGGCAGAGGCGGATGAGCGGTGCTTCGCTGTATGAGGAGAGTGTCAGTACATCGGTGACGGGATCGCGGCAGTGAGAAATTTACAAGATTATCCAGGGTTTACAGATCAGCCTAGAGGACAATGTTTCTGAAGTGTCTATGTTGTTCCATTTTTTTCTTTTTGTATTGGATTTTCAAAGCATTACCGTGCAAGATACGTCAAACATTCAGTGTCTTACGGAAAATTATTAAAAGGGAGTATAGGAACATTCTGATCGGACACTTTGACATTGTGTGAAGAACCCCGGGAAGAAGTAGCTGCAAATTTTAAAAGAAGCGAGGCAAGCGGGTCCCCTGCGGGCGGGTGACGAACGGAAATCTAAGAAGGGACGAGGAAATGCGAAGTATGGCTGTAAACTTGCGTTGGACTGTGTAAGTGGACAGAGGCGGAGGGAGCGGGACCGCTGTATCGCGAGAGTGACAGACCATAGGTGTCAGTGACGCGACAGCTACCACCGCTGAGTAATTTGTCCTGGTAGCTAGGATCCACATATCAGTCTAAAACCTGATTGCTGGAGATTTACATTAATTTCTCCAAAGCCCTCTCGGCAATCAATGGACAATGCCTTGTTTCCAAACACTGCTCCTCTTCCAGTACCGAGCACCGCGCCGTTTTACATTTGTAAACTTCCAGAAATGAGTTGTCTGCAAAGTTGGAATGTTTGTAACTTCTCGCTTATCTCTGGCTTGAGACCAAGGGAGAGACAGTAATTCACTCATTTTGTTTGCTGTTCCCTCAGTGAACTTAGTGGCGATTGTGATCCTGTCCCGGGGAAAGTGCGGCCTCTCCACCTGCACCACTCGCTACCTGGTGGCCATGGCAACGGCGGATCTACTAACCATCATATCTCAGGTTATACTGCGGCGGATCAGTTATTATTACCTCCAGGAATTTTCCCTTTATCGCCGAAGCCCCGTTCAGCCAAAGCCTTCCTACTCTGTCTCCCGCTTCTCTGACGCTCGCTCTGTAAATCTGTCTTCCGTTTAAACTCTTCTCGCTGTTCTCACTGGCCGACTTGCGCAGTCGTGCTGAAGAAAAAACAATCAGTAATTGTGTCACTGATAAACACTGGGGATTTGTACCGTCTCCTGTCTCTCTGTGTCCTTCACCCTCACTCTCTCTCATCTCCAGGCTGGACAATGTCGGTCTCACAGATTCTGGTGCCAACGATCTCGCCTCCGCTCTCAGTACAAACCCATCACTGACGGAGCTGGACCTGGGTGCTAATAAACTGGGAGATTCAGGAGTGAAGCTGTTGTTTTCGGCTCTGAGTAACCCGGAGTGTAAAATACAGAGACTGGAGTAAGTACCAGACTGTGGGAGATTGTGTTTATTGTCACTGGGTGTCTGACACTAAACATTAATGTGATCAGTAGAAACATAGAAACATAGAAAACATACAGCACAATACAGGCCCCTTGGCCTACAAAGCAGTCCCTGCCTGAGAACTACGTAGGATTTACCCATAGCCCTCTATTTTTCTGAGTTCAATGTAGCCATCTAGGAATCTCTTAAAGACCCCATGCCTTCCGCCTCCACCGCATTTGCAGAAAGCCCACACCACGCAATTTCCACTGTCTGTGTAAAAAAAAACTTACCACTGACAACTCCTCTGTTCCTACTGCCATGCACCATAACACTAGGTCCTCTAGTGCTATCTATTTGAGCCCTGGGGGAAAGCCTCTGACTAGCCACATGATCAATGCCTCTCATGGACACACGTCGGATGATTGCATTTCTGACATTAATGGCTAAAAGATCTATTTTTCTGAATTGGGAAGAGCTTAATCCTCCCACCACATTTCATTGGTCCTCTCAAACTATGCAATGCTTAAACTTATGTAACACTCACGCTGTCGGCTAATGTATGTCTAGGCGAAAACCCGTCCACCCGCCAAACCGTGACTCTTCCTTGCGTGGATGCTGTGAAATGCACCGTGGTACAAACTCGCACACATAATATCAGACCAATATGGTTACAGATTACACTTTACAAATCTTACTAGAACAAAGTCATTAATAGCGAAACAATATTTAAGAACGAGGAAAGAAAAGGCGCAAAAATTTATCAGAGTTCAGTCAATTCGTGCACAACCGTTTGAACTCAATTATTGAAGTCTTCGGCACGTCCTCCTTCTTCGGTTCTCCTCCCCGAAAAACCCGCGCACTCACTCCAGGTACCCACACACACAGATAAAACAACATTGCTACCATTGGTTAGTTTTCTCCGTTATCAATAATTATAACCCAGACACTCCAACTAAACAGAGCGTTACAATCAGTTACCCACAAAGAAACCATTTCATTATCGCCCTGCAGAGCAGACATTTTATATAGGCAGTTAATTATCCGAGAGCCCTACACGTAGGAGAAACCAGAAGTGTTATATGTGCTCCATCTATTAAATTCGAAAAGACTTGGAAGCCTTTTGTTCAACACTTTCATTGGATGTGATGTGACCTCTTTCCAAACCTGTTCTTGTGTTAAGATACCCAGGGAGTTTCAGAGTTGATGACAATAATGGCCCTTTTTTCTTGATGTTGTGAACAGCCCATGTTCATTTCAATTCTTAGTTTTTTTCTTTTGGTTAGTTTTGTTTAGATTATTTTTTGAGGGGTAAATTTTTAATATTTTCTTCTCTTATAGAATATGTTAATATATATATATTAACATCCTCGTTAATCTTTCCGACAATATTTCTACTTTAACCACATAATGCTCGCTCTGACACACACACACACACACACACACACACACACACACACACACACACACACACACAAATATATTCATTCTACATTTGTACTCGAACATTTTTGACAAGTGCATTACCCTTGTATTATCTGAATATCTAAATATAAATGTTATCCATTAACAATGTAATTCCAACAATTTTGTAGCAATATTATTATGTTCCATTCATTATCTTGATATTAATAAAAAAGATTGAAAAAGAAAGAGAAAGTGGGAGCAGTGTGATTAGTCTAAGGACCGACACATCGCTGTGGAGAGCTCAGATACACAAGTACGCTTTCATATTGGCCCCTCCAGCTCTCCGTCGTGGTCTTTGACACACAGTCATTCCCTGAGACTGCTGAGTTTGCAGACTATGTATTAGGTTCATGGGTGGGTCCTGAATATTTGTCCTCAAATATTCTGACTGTGAGGGAGTCACTGAAGACACTTGACAGGTTGGTGGATATGAGAGTGTTTATTCTTCACCACAAATAGATATTTTCTTGGACACAGTCTCGGCGGAGACTCTCAGACTCAAATTACGTCAAGACGGTTTCATCCTGCTGACAATGTTAACAGTAGGTGATTCAATACAGTAACTCAAGCTACAATGTTACAATTCAAGATGTTGTGTCTGACAAACGGTTCCTTTGAAGTACAGATTTACAGTGGGAGCTCTATGCAATAGATGAGACAGCTTAGAAGGTTCAGTCACGTTTGTCATCCACACAGATGGACAAAAAGCTTCTGTGAACTGAGATCCCAGAAGCCCAAGGTTACTGTTGTGATGGTTGACATGTGGACAATCAGGGAGAGTAGGGGGACTGATCAAGTATTGGTAGGTGAGTTCCGTTTCATATGACGTCATGGATGGCACATTCACTGTGGGCCGAAAGGTCTGTTCCAGATATTTGCCTTTCTTTGGTCTATGTAGGACAATCAGAAATTTCTTTTCTCAGAGCAAACATTTCTCTAAGTGCTGATGAACGTTGAGATGTTCAGGACCCAGGACAAAGTTTGGTTCACTTTAACAAATCTGAGGATGGTTTCTTGTATCGGGATGGGAGATATGTTTACAGTGAGATGAGCTATGATTGCATTTGGTGGAGAATTAGAGTGGAGAGGCCGCTTTACTCTCAGTCAATCTGCTCAGCTTATGGACAAGAGTCCCACTGGTGCAAGATGAGGCGGAAAGTTGGGTCTGATGGTGTTTGAAAAAATATCCCCTTTGCTGCGGAACGTCACTCGGAGTTTACAATCCTTAGTCACATCAGAATCTCCATTGTTTCAGTTTGACAATTAATTCACTGTGGTAATCATAGAGTTGCAACCAGGGACTGAACTTGGCTGACGTAATCATATTAGAAATAAATTTTTAAAATGTTTATTTTTAAATCTGTTGAAACCTGTCCCCGTGGAGTCGCGAAATATCATTAAAACCCCAGGTCTGTGCAGCCTCGACATTTCGTTCCGAGAGATCTTCTGTAGCTCACGGGGCCAGATCACTCGCCTGAGGAAATGCCTGCATTGTTGGATAGGTTCCGGCCTGTGTATAGAATACTGAACGTGTTCATTGTCGCTATTGGATTTCCTGGTGAGTGAGCAGAGCTATTCGTGTCTGGCACTTCTGTCTGTAAACCGGTGTGAACTGTTTGGGGTCATTTTACAAGCTTCCCCCTTGATGCTCGTGTCAGGAATATCCGTCAGTGATATCGATCCTGACTCTTCAATATTCTGATTTATCAGATTTAATGACAAACTGAACTAAACCCCTGTCTCTCCTCTAACTCACGGGATCTACCCGAACGTTGTTCTTGCATTTGATGGAATTTTTTTCAGAGTTGTACCAGTGTTGTGAACAGGCAGCTCTCCGGGAATGTGAGACTAGGAATGTTATATATTGTGGTGTTGACTGTTTATGAATTATTGACTGCAGTGAATACTTGGTCCTTTAATGATCCCCTGCCCATGTTGTCCCAGTGTTGGTAGCCGAAGAATTGCAGGAAGGTGTGACCGGGAAGTTTTAAATGCACCTTCTCCCTGTTGTCCCAGCGCTGGAGACAGACTGCTCCCCAGGACGGAGAGACTGGGAGACTTCCAGTGACACCGCCTCCAGATTTGTCCTAGTCCTGGAGACGGGCAGCACTCCGGGGCAGTGTGACTGGGAGCGATTTTCCGAGACTGAATTTCAGTCATTGTGTTTCTGATCAGATTGAATCCTTGAACCTGTGTTTCACGTCTCCTTGAAGAACCTGTCACTGATGGATTCTATTGCCTGTTTGTCAATAATTGGGTCTGATCTCCTGAACCTGAGATCACGGATGTACTGACGTGGGTTGTCAAAATGAGCTGCGCTGTAGAAGTAATCCATTAACGGAGCCACCCGGCATCTGGTTACTATGTTGTCGCGGCTTTCCCTCAGAGAGCCGACCTCGCTCGGTGCACCCTTCGGCCCTGAAGTAAGGACTCGGACGGATGTCTCGGTGTCTGTTCAATATCGAGAAAACTGCTGAGTTCCAGCAGCAATTATTGTGTGTTTTCGCCCTGTGGATGCTGTTTCGGCCCCGTCAGGTGCTGCGTTTCCAGAGGCAGGGACAATCCCTGGAAATCAGCGAAACAGGCCCCACCAGATATCGCGTTAAGTCCCGATCGTTGTTGTTCGTGCAGCTTGTGTTTAACCCCGATAATTACCGACACATCGCTTTATCTGTACATTGAAGAGGGCAGGTTGGAGACAGTTTGACCCATGTTTGGTAATGGATGAGCGGCCGTTCACTGCAACTTGTCTCCAGACCTCTGGCTGAATCCAGATCCTGCGTCCATTATCGGAGAATGAGTTTAATAATGTCCAGTGTCTGTTCTCTTCTCTCTCCCTGCAGTGAATTTAGCGGCGATTCTGATCCTGTCCCGGGGAAAGTGCGGCCTCTCTACCTGCACCACTCGCTACCTGGTGGCCATGGCAGCGGGGGATCTGCTGACCGTTGTCATAGAGGTCCTTGGACGTCAAGTCTTCAATTCTTATTTTCGGTGCAATTTTCTGAGGATTTACCCTGTGTGCAAGGTTACGGAGGTACTGAGAATAGCAGCCGCAGACTGCTTTGGCTGGTTCACCGACACTTCACTTTTGATCGGTTTGTTGCCATCTGTTGTCAGCAGCTGAGAACAAAATATTGCACCGGGAAAACTGCGGCTGTGGTTCTCACAACAACCGGCGTGCTGTCCTTTCTGAAAAACGTTCCCCGCTATTTTCTCTGGGAACCCAGTCAGATAGTCAACAATGTACCGTGGCGCTGTAAACCTACGGCCAATTCCTTCATTGACCTCGGGTGGATAGTGTACAATTGGCTCGGCACAGTTTTAAATCCGTTCATCCCTTTCGTTGTGATTCTGCTGCTCAACGCTCTGACGGTCAGGCACATTGTTGTGGCCAGTCGTGTCCGTAAGGGGCTGAGGGGTCAGAGCAAGGGGGAGAACAGCAGGGACCCGGAGATGGAGAGCCGGAGGAGGTTTTACTCTTCACCGTCTCCGGCAGCTTCATCCTGCTGTGGATGACGAACGTTATAAATTTCATTTATTATGAGATCAAAAAATTACGATACAATTTCAATGATTCTGAATGGATCTTTCACTTCGTCGGAGCCTTGCTGAAGAATTTCAGTTGCTGCACGAACACATTTATTTACGTGGTCACTCAGTCGAAATTCAGGGAGCAGATGATCAGCGCGGTGTAATATCCGTTCACCTCGGTGCTTCAGTTCATTACTCAGGCCGCGCACTGAGAGGAGTCTGGAGTCTTCAGTCCTGGCCCTTGGTCCTCACATTCACAGCCTGATTTCTCGTGTGTTATTTCCGGGAGGAGTATCCCATGGACCAGCAGTTCCTGCACATTATGTGCAGCAGGGGTGTGGACCAGAAGAGGATGGAGGAGCGTGCATCGTGATCGAGGGAGAGAGTGATGTGGTTGTGAGGGGGAGCCGTGAGACAGTTTCTGAGCGAGGTGGGGAAGCGAATGCGGTGCACGTGTGGGAAGCTGTGTTATAGAGTTTGGCCAGCCCGTGTCCATATTTTCCTTCAGGAGTGACCTGCCTTGATTGTAAGTTCTACCCACCGCCAATGCGGGGCTGGAGATGGGGAAGGTGGACAATTCACATACATTTTCGTAGTTTTGCAGTCGGGACACAGTGCTCTGTGTGGTTGTAATGGTGGGTCTGAATTCGCAGATGAGTTCGCAGTCAACGCACGCTCGTAAGATTTTGCGAGTAAAACATGCCCGTGACTGTTCAGTTCATAACAAAACTCGGAGACCTTTACTTTGATTTAAAAAAAAACAAAACCAATCGTTCTGAACTTTCGTTATTAGGTCAGGCACCGCCTCGTAAAGTGAACACAGCAATTCTATGATGGAGTTTGTGAATGATGTCCAGCATTTCCTTTTACGAACAGCTTGTGTCATTTGCATCAGTTTACATTGCCCCACAAATGTTTCGTTACAGTGGGACGTTGCGTCGGAGGGGACAATCATTGTTACACAACGTTCATATTAGTGATCAGAGCACAGTCACTATCCAGTCTCCTCCTGACTCGAGTCCTCCCCTCCCGGAAACAAAAGACCTGAATCCTTAACGCGCCTGTCTAGGTTAATTACGTCCTTTCTGAGGCGGGAGACACGGTACTCCAGCTGTGGTCTCACCAAACCAGAAAGGGACAGAACGGGAACAGGCATTTCCGATCACTGCGAGTTCTGAACCAGTTGAACTGGTAATTTAATGCCGAGCTGAAAAAATCCCGACTGCCCACACAAGGTCTACATCCCTGCATTTTCCTTATATTCCCGTGGATTCTAATATCCTCCATCGGCTCGGCCTCGACCATCGCCCGTGAAACACATTGCAGACACTCACCAGTTTGAGAATGAATAAAAGACTTGCATCGCACATCTCCTGAAAACATTATGGGTCAGGTTTAACATTACTGCGTTTTACAGGTTGTTTTTTTTTCTCTCTCTCTCTCGGAACAGTCTCGGGAAAAGATACAAAATGACACTAAATTAAAAATAAATAAACAAGTATGCGAATAAAAGTACCTGCGTTTGACCCATCTCTCTTGGGACAGGAATTGGCTCAAATATACCCCCGTCGCTTTGCACATGCGCTGAAACGTATTTTTCCCAGCCGTCGGTGTGTATAACCAAACCTTCACTATCCTGCAAGCATACAAAACCATGAAGAGATAAAAAAAAAACGTCTTTTAAGATAGTATAAGCATGTGGCTGTTAAGGAGGTCGTTTTGGGTCTCTTAAGGAGCATTAAGCGAGATATGTTTCCAGCGCCTGAAGGGATTTACTGCACATTATTGAGACGGAGGAGATGGGTATACTGCGGATTTGACCAATACATTTGGGTTCTGCCTACACACAAGCAAGATTCCAGAAAGCCAATAATAAATGTTATTGTTAATTTAGAAGCGCGATGGGTACTCTTGAAAAACATAGACCCACCTCACGTCAGGAGTAGGTGAGTTACTCGGCAGGATTCGTAAGGAGAGATTATAGAGTTATCGAACAACATGCACACAAACTGACCCTGGGTGAGTTTGACGTCAGTAGTAGGTAAATTATTGGGAGGAGTACTAAGAGATAGGATCTACAAGTATTCAGATAGACAGGGACTTATTAGGTAGTGTCAAAATGGTAGGTCATGTTTGACAAATCTATTAGAACTTTTCCGGGAGGTTACAAGGAAAGTGGATGAAGGCAAGGCAGTGGATGTTGTCTACATGGACCTTTGACAAGGTCCCGCATGGGAGGTTAGTTAGGAAGATTCAGTCACTAGGTATCCATGGTGACATAATAAATTGGATTCGACATTGGCTCAACGGGAGATGTCAGAGAGCGGTAGTGGAGGATCGCTTCTCTGAGTGGAGGCCTGTGACTAGTGATGTGCCACAGGGATCAGTGCTGGATCCATTGTTATTTGTCACCTATATCAATGATCTGGATGAAAATCTGGTAAATTGGATCAGGAAATTTGCTGATGATACAAAGCCTGGAGGCGTAGCGGACATTGATGAAAAAAAGCTTGCAGCCGGATCTGGATCAGCTGGAGAAACAGATGGAGTTTAATGCAGGCAAGTGTGAGGTATTGCACTTTGGAAGGAAAAAACAAGGTAGAAGATACAAGGTAAATGGTAGGACACTGAGGAGTGCACTAGAACAGAGGGATCTATGAATAGAGATACAAAATTCACTAAAAGTGGCGTCACGGGTAGATAGGGTAGTAAAGACAGCTTTTGGTACTGTTACGTACCCCGTAACTGGGATAACAGACCAGCAGAGATGGAATGATACGTTGGAGTCTGGTGGTACTGTAACTAAAGGTGTTTATTAGTAAACTAAGCAATACAGTATCAAAAATGCAAATATACATATAAAACAGGTTAGCAATGATAAATACAGTGTAGGAATAAGTATCAAAACCAAGCTCTATCAAAGTCTAGGGGTAAATGAATTGTCATAAGGGAATATAGAGTTCAGTTCAGTTCAGTTGTTGTTGTGTTGCAAGGTTGGAGAGAGAAAGAAAGAGAGAGAGAGAGAGAGAGAGAGAGAGAGAGAGAGAGAGAGAGAGAGAGAGAGAGAGAGAGAGAGAGAGATGAGCAGCTGCAGCAGACAAACCTTCCGTCGTCTTCTTGTTCCGTTGTGCCGTTGGGGTCACCGATTATGACCCTTCCGTTCCAGGTTAGATTGTTGTTCAGTGATGGACTCGTCACCCAGGCAAGGGCGGACACACACATAAGTCCCCACCGGTCTGCCTTCATCCACCGTGCTCCGGACCGATTCTCCTGAACCGATCCTCCAGGCCCCGACCCTGTGGGTGCCCAACACTCTTTCAGTGTCCACTGGTGTGTCTGAGGGTGTCTCCCCAGCCCCGTCTTTTATCCCCCCTTGATGGGGTATCAGCTATCCATCAACTCAATATGTCCATGTCCATCAAACTAGTCCACTAACTGCTGTCTCCGCAGGAATGTTAACGAACAAAGAAGTGTCCTTTTAGCAAAAGATTGTTTACCTTTTCATCAGTGAAGAAGCGATAATACTAAATCATCCGACTCTTTCTCTCTCTTATCTGTGAGATGCCCCCACCTCTGTTCTTCGTCTCTCTCTCTCTCTCTCTCTCTCTCTCTCTCTCTCTCTCTCTCTCTCTCTCTCTCTCTCTCTCTCTCTCATTAGCAGCAAAGTTCCCAAGGGGGGGTGTGGGTTCAGCTCTTGACCCCATTTCCATCTGGTTTGTTCAGCAGACATAGCACCCCCACGCTTCAAAGATTTTTTACCGGGGAAAATTCACTAGTAAGGCACATTACAGAGTCTAATATAATACAGTAGTGGTCAGTAACTACCAAAATAACACAGATATACTTTCGAATTAACACTTGGATAAACAATCAGCAATTACATTGTCAGTCCCCTTTACATGTTGTATTTTAATATAGAATTCTTGTAACAACAGACTCCAATTTAATAACCCCCTATTTTTATTATTCATGTTAGTCAAAAATACCAATCGGTTGTGATCAGTATAAACTATCACTGGTTTCTGTGCCGGACAAATGTAGACCTCAAAATGCCGTAACGCCAGAATAAGTGACAGTAATTCTTTTTCTACTGTGGAATTAATTCTTATCTTAGGTGGATATTACAAAATTGGAACGATACATGTGCTGTTATAATGTAGTACATTACAGAAGTTCGTGCAAATACTAATCTCTATTTTACTTTTAAACTTAACATTCAATCTACTATGACACTGTCTTTCTCTTTCACAAGCCTCGTCTAAAAATAAGTCAAATCCCGCAAAACCAGATCCTGTTATTCAATGTGGCATTTGGTAAACTCTTGCCTCTTTTCCACTTAACTCTCACGTGGTCAGCTGGCTCACCAGCCCAGATTAGGCTTTCACAGACCCCCTTCACAAGTGCCAGCGTATCACCAATGTTTGCCCAACTAGGCACCTTTGTTGTACTTTCACACCACTCGTTAATTTTAAGCAGGTCATTCATTTTATCTTCTGGATCTTTAATTATATTAGTTTCTAGTTTAACACCTGCAGGTGATCCCTTGTGTTCAAAACAACACTTCAAGTTCTGCCCCTCCAAATCACATACTTTAACAACATCAAATTGTTTATACTTCAATTTCAAAACAAACTGTAATTGATTCGCAGGCACATTGTTAACAAACCATTGTTTAGTTAAAGATCCCTTCACTTTGATCAACAGTCCTGGAATCAAACCCGACTTTAAATTTACTTTATTCAAAAGTCCAGTTACACTTTTTCCCTCAATATCTTCAATAACATCCATCTCACCAGCTTTCATCTCATCACTAACTTCTAGCACAAGTGACTGAGAATTCTCACTTTCCACTGGTGCCAGGTTTAACCCCTTATTCATTGAACCAAGTCCATTTGACCCAAAAGGATAGCATTCCTTTTTAACCAAATCAGACACCTCAGACCTTTCCTGAGTTTCAACACAAGGTTCAGTACCTGAATCCACAGGTACCTCCACAACCTGAACACAGGCAAACTGGACATCTGCCTCTTCTATGCTTCGAATACTAGTCCCCATTTCAAATTCCAAGTTCCCCTGATCCTCCCAGGTACTCTCTGGGCACTCCGCTCTGGAGTAAACTCCACCTTGCAGGTTAAAACAACCTCGTCTGCTAACCCAGCAGACTCCCTCAAGGTAGCGGCATGCTTTTCATCTCGGACTGCCCTCGCATCATTGGGAACACACTTAAATTCTTCAACTACAACCAGCTCTTTCAAGCTGTATAAATCATCAGTGTTCAATCCTGGACCTTCTCGCCGACACATATTTTCTCATCTTGGCTCTGTGCCTCCATAAATTCCTTCCTCGCTCCAAAATGTTCACCTAGGGGTCTCTTATGGGCAAGATTCAAAATTTCGTTCCTTGACAACACTAAATCTGCTTCGTCTCCCATAGTTTCCTTAACCGCACTATTCCCCGCTTGACCATCCTCTAACCTCTCCTGGTACAGGGCTGGTAAAAACGTCTCAGCTAAATCAAGGTTGGACTCAGCTAAATCAGCGGTTGTTTTAGCAGCTTACCTCGACATCCGTCTGGTGACTGCGCCTCCGGGATTAACTTCAGAAACTATGGGTGGGTGCTCAGTCCTGGCAGGCTTACTCGTGAGCTGAACTGCAGAGAACACCCCCCCCCCCCCCGGCCAGGTCATTCCCGAGTAAGACATCTACATGGGGTATCGGGAGTGCAGACCGTACCCCGATCGTGACTGGTCCGGATACCAAATCACACTTCAAAACTACTTTACGTAACAGTACGACCTCAGTCCCTTTTCCAACCCCTTGTATCACATTTACCTCCCCAGTCTCGGTCTCAGCACCGAATTCTAACACCTTCCTTAGGATCAATGACTGACCAGCCCCAGTATCTCTCCAGATTCCCACAGGAACTGGGGTTTCTCCCTCCTTCACGGAGACCATTCCTTCCGGAATAAACTTCTCGCATCCCAGTTGGGCTCTATCTAACCTCGCCTACCTCATCGGTCTGTTGACAGGCTCACTGCAACCAGTCGGGGTTGTCGTCTTTCCTTTCCCTGTCTCCTTCTTCGGAGCAAAGCTTTCCTCCACGTAAAGCTGGGAGACTTATTGCCAGCCTGCTTTCCCTCCACCCTGCCTTTTCCGGTAGTCCCCGGCTTATTCTCTGACTTAGTCGGTGGGCTTTCCCCTCATCATAACACGTAAAGCTGGGAAACCTATTGCCTGCCTGCTTTCCCTCCCTGCCTTTTCCGGTAGTCCCCGGCTTATTCTCTGACTTAGTCGCTGGGCTTTCCCACAATCATAACTCGTAAAGCTGGGAGACTCATTGCCAGCCTGCTTTCCCTCCTCCCTGCCTTTTCCGCTGGTCCCCGGCTTATTCTCTGACTTAGTCGGTGGGCTTTCTCTACCGTCCCTACTGCCTCTCTGGTAGCGCTTATTTGAGGAAAACATTTTCTTGTGGATTAAGGCATACTCGGCTGCTAACTTGGCAGTCGCGCACAGAGTCTCTGCCTCCTTCTCATCTAGATAGGTCCGCATTCCTTCAGGGACACAACCTTTGAACTGCTCAAACAGCATTAGCTATAACAGTTTGTTATCATCCCCAGTGACCCCTTTCGAGGCGCACCAACGCTCACAATGCATGTGCATCGCATGGGCAAACTCTAAATACGTGCGGTCCCACGGCCTTCTCAAATTCCGGAACTTCTGCTGGTATGCCTCTGGAACCACCTCATAACTCCTCAGTTTATCCCTTTTTACTTCGTCATAATCTTTAGCCTCCTCCATAGACATTGCCGAATAGGCTTGCTGAGCCTTCCCCTTAAGTACACTCTGTAACAGAACAGCCCACTTCCCCTTAGGTCAGTCCTGATTCATACCAACTTTCACAAAATGGAGGAAATACCTATCGACATTCATCTCCTCGAACGGGGGTACCAACTTAACCTCCTGACCAATCTTTGGCACCTTGTTTGGGTCCGCTGCCTGGCCCCCTCCCTTCGATGCCTTTACCCTTTCTTTTTCCAGCTCAAACTGCCTCTCTTTCTCCCTGTCTTCCCTCTGCCTTTCAGCATCTTCCTTCTGCCTTTCAGCCGCCTCTTTTTCCCCCTCTGTCTCCAGCTTCCTTATCTGGAACTGATGCTCACTTTTCCTTTCCTCCTCATCCAACCTTATTTTCTCCAGCTGAAGCTGAAGCTCACCCCCGTCTGGTTTACTCTCAGGGAACAGCTCCAACACCTCTACCGGGAACACCTTCCTGGATACATAATACGCGGCTATTGCTCTCCGTATCTCCGACTTCCGCGTCGCCGGTTTCACCACCGAGAGTTTCAAGCGTCGCGCAATATTCAAAATTACCAACTTTCTGGCATCCTATAATGCCCCCGAAGTTGTTCCGTTAAAAATTGGATCATGTGCCTCTGTACCACCATTTGCAACTGGATACTCGACTGAGTAACGGGAAGACCACCATCTGTGCAGATTGGAAATAACATCTCCACCTGGCTGATAATCTGCACTGCGCACCACAAGAATGAGACCACTGCTCTGCCCTCTGTACACCCGTCACTGTGTCACTCAGCACAGCTCAAATGCAATTTGTAAACCTGCTGATGATACAACTACTGTTGCCAGAACCACAGACGGTGACGAGAGGGCGTACAGGAACGAGATGTACCAGCTGGTGGAGTGGTGTCGTAGCAACAACCTTGTACGTAATGTTAGTTAGACCAAAGAACTCATTGAGGTTTTCAGGAAGGTTAGAACAAGGAAACGCAAACCAATCCACATAGAGTGATCAGAAGGGAGAGAGTGAACAATTTCCATTTCCTCGCTGCCAATAGCTCTGAGGAGAATGCCTGGTCTCCATGTAGCCATGAGGATGGCAAAAGAGCGGATATATCTCTTTCGGAAGTTGAATATATTTGGTTTAGCCACCTACAACACAAAAACCTCTAGAGTTGCACCGTAGAGAGCATCACGGTGTTGTATGGTGGGGAGGGGGGGAGGAACGGCCAATGCACAGGATCGATATACGTTGCATGAACTTGCAAAATAAGTCAGCTCACTCACTGTCACAAGCCTCCGTAGTGTCCAAAACATCTTCAAGAAGTGGTGCTTCAGAAAAACAGCGTTCATCCTTAAGGACACCCTCCCCCACCTAACATGCCCTTTTCTCAATGTTACCATCAGAAAGGAGGTGCAGAATCCTGCAGGTGCATACCCGGCGATTCAGGAACAGCCTCGTCCTCTCTGACAGTGGATTTCTGATTGGACTCTGAAGCCATGAACACTAAACTACTAGTTTTAAAAAATATTTCAATTGTTGTAACATGTGTTTTAACTTAGCAGTTTAATGTACATACAGGGTATTATTATTACAATATGGTTTAACGACATATGTCGATGATATCCTGGTTCTTATTCTGAGAAACTACTGTGGCTACTGCTTCCCCTGACCCCTCATGGATTCAACAAGTCGAAACTAATCGCAGAGCCGCCTGTGATGCAACGCAGGGTCAAGCTGTTGTGATGAGTCCAGCTGCAGTTCATATACAGAAATACAACAGCGCAGAAATAGACTATTCTGCCCGAGCATCGAGCATTGCCCACTAAGGGGCTTGAGCACATTTCATCGTATTCATGAAAGTTGACCCGGTATTTACGGCATCATATTAATCTTCAATTACTTCCCCGCCTTTATCAATATCACAGAGATTTGGATTCTAGTATAAATTCCGCGATGTTATTTCCTGTCCACTAACTCCGTTACTTCTCTAATATTACCCCACATTCTTTTGCCGATGACATCATTCATGGAGAAGCAACAATGTAGAAACAAGGCCGTGCCGAAAGTATTCAGACGGCCTACTCTGATTAACATGCACCGGGAACATCTCTACTATCCATGTACCTATCCGAAATTTTCAAACGTTGAGATCGAGCATGTATACACCACTTGTGCCGGCAGCTCATTCCACACCCTCGCGATCCTCTGAGTGAAGAACATCCCCCACTTCTTCCCCCTTGAACTTCTTATCTTT
This sequence comes from Hypanus sabinus, assembly GCF_030144855.1. Lineage (NCBI taxonomy): Eukaryota > Metazoa > Chordata > Chondrichthyes > Myliobatiformes > Dasyatidae > Hypanus > Hypanus sabinus. Next base: position 26,899 of record NW_026779702.1, read on the forward strand.
CAAATTTACCCCATCACATCTGTTTGTAGTTCCCACGAACCACAGTGGAGAAAACTTTTTTTTTGTATTTGCCGCATCTGTGCCCTCATGATTTTCAATACCTCTGCCAAATCTCCTCTCCAACTTCTACTTTGCAAAGAATGCAGTCCTAACCGATTGAAACTTGCCCTATAATCAATAATTCCATACGAGTCAATATCTTTGTGAAATGTTGTTGTACTCATTGAACCCCGTGTATACCTTTCCTGTAGAGAAATAACTAAATCTGCACACGATACTCAAATTAGGCCTCACCAAATCTTATATAACGTCACCCATGAGACCGTTTTGTCCAGCAACCAACCTATTAACCCTGGCCAACCTATTAACCCTGGCCTAACCACTGGGACATTTAGAATTATCAATGAAACTAATAAGAGGTAAATCTTTTTATTGTGAGAGGAAATCGGAGACTCCCGAGGATCCCGTGCCGAATAGGAAGGAACATATAATCCTTCTCACAGAGGACGCCGGAATTAAACTCCGACGTCCCGAATTTTACTATCGTTATGCGAACTGCTACTGTACCTTTGCCTCTATATATCTTGAGTCCACGTCGCCTATCTCTAGTCACTAGTCATAAGTTTGTATCGCATTGGCCGGTTTGGTCTCTTTTTTCCTATCAGTACTGTACCAGCCCTGATGAATCACACTGTTTTCCAGCCCTGTTTTGCATTTGCTTCCTTTTTCCATTCCCTTCAGCATGTCTGGTGCGGTGTTTTGTATCAATAGTTTCATGCGCGCCGATCTCGGAACTGATCAAGGGAAATGAGAATCCCAAACGCGGAAGGATAAATAAGTAAATGCAGAACACAATCCAGAATATTTTTTCAAGTGGTTCCGGTTAAATATCAGAGAATGCCTACAGTATGCAATCGGAAAATCTTACTGTCCGTTGACATCCATGAAAAACAGACGAGGGCACCGAGGAATGAGAGACATAAATTATCTGTGAAATTTCCTCTTACAAACCTCAATGCATGCACACTGGTGATGGCCATTTCAACCCTGTCGGACTGATACTGACTCTCTCGTCTAACCATGACTCTGAATCTCATAAATCTATAAATCCACTCGGTTATACAAATAAACGAAACCTACTTTTGTCGGAAATCGCCGAAAGCGCATGTTTTGTAATGCAGGCATCATCTGAAAAACATCACTTGCACCGTTATCAGACTCCCCATATCCTGACTGAAATACAGACCTCAATGCAATATTTCACATGCAGCCTAATTATAATTTTATAAAGAATCGTCAGAAATTTGTCGATTCCCTAAAAGTCAATTCATCGACTGATAAATGCAATCATCCCACAGCGCCTTCTCTACCAGCCTACCAACATGTGTAGCCGTTTTCAATACGGTGTGAACTTGGATCCCGAGAACCGTCTCCTCATGAATATTGTTGTGAATCTCAACCTTACGAGCCTAAGGTACAAAAAGAAAGCAACAGGACGCCCAATCATTAGCAGGACGTAGAGATAGATGTATATAGGGAGGTAAGGGGAGGATACATTAAAAATAATAGGGTGTAATACTTGATGAATTTAATCTCCGAAATACTGCGCGGGACCGCCCAAGCGTCAACAACTTCGATTGGCTGAAGTGCGTTCATTGCTCCCAGGAATGCTTTGTGAGGTTAAATAAAAATGATACTAAAAGTCAAATGGTTGAATTCGATCACCGTTGAAGGAATTAGTTTGTTCGATTGGCTGATGTGTTAGCGTGGAAGTTGTTTGGGACCGAAGGCCATCACTCTGCTGGTTTACAGGTGTTTAGACAGAAAAGATAGAACTGATTGCAGACATTGAAGTCCGAGACCTTAAACGCGCGGACCGTAATTGAGGTGACATGGGGAAGGAAATCGGAAATGACGCCGGGAAAGTGTGCAACCTTTAGGAGAACAGTGGAAGAATGTTCGTGTTCGAATCAAGGGCAGTGATGACAAAATTAAGGCAGTTCTTTTGGCAATGGTCATGGACGGTGTGGCCAGGAAGAAATAAACAGATATGTCCAGATACAGGCAGCTTGGATCAAAACAGGTCCTTGTGACGTCAAAGGGTCATGGCAGCACTTCAGTAGATCCATGAATATTCCTTTTTTTTAAAATATAGACGAGAAACGTGAAATCCTGTCTTTAAAATACTGTACGAAATTCTTGAGCATATGTACGTAGTAGGTATGTAGGGTGCCACCGACTTTTGCACCGTACTGTAATAATTTTATGCATTGAACTGTACTGCTGCCGAAAATAAATCATGACATATGTGTGTGATGATAAACCTGTTTCATACATTGACTTCTATCGTAGACTGAGAGTGGGGAGGGTGCAGGGTGAGAGGAGATTCATAATTGGGAAAAGGGGTTGGGTGAGGGGAAGGAGCGGGAAGCACCAGACAGATATTCTGTAATAAACAATAAAGATTTTTTTTTAATCAATTCTCATTGCCGGGTATCTTAGGGATCGGTGTGACCAGGAATTACATTCCTGCCACTTATCCCACAATCCTCCCGTGGCGATCCATCCTCCCCATTCCCAACATCTCTGATCCCGAGAGATTTACAAAGACATAAGAGACACTGCAGACGGTGAAAATCTAAAAAGATACGCACAATGAGCTGGAGGAGCCGAGCAGGACAGGCAGCATCTTTGGATGGGAGTAAACAGTGGATGCTTCAGCCAGAAAGCCTTCGTCTGGACTGGAAAGGCACAGGGAACGGCTAGATGTGAAGATTTCCAAACTCGTTCTCCTCTTCACATTGACAAATACAGTATTGTGCAGCGCTCTCAGGCACCCTAGGTACATATATTTACTTATGACGTTTGCACAGGACTGACTGTCTGTAGTTGGGGTAAATAGGTATCTTCAGGCTTGGTATGGAACAGACACCGTCAGCGCCATGGGTCCTCTATGTGCAGAAGCACAGAAAATGATGGAGTATTAAATGAATACATCACATCTCCATTTACTCGTGAGACGGACGTAGTTTGTGAGTTCGGTGGAGGGGACTGAGTTGCCTGAGGCAGAATGGATGAATTGTTGGAGTACTTCATGACTGTACTCAAATCCTGGACACGTTTATCCCAGGATATAATGAGATACCGGAACAGTACAGTGTGTTTTTGACAGAGATCCTTCTGTGTCCTTATAAAAAACAAATGGGTTGAAAGTGCAGGAGATAGCTAATGGTGTGTCCTAATATAAGATACGTGCCGGGGACTATTAGTTGAAAAGCTTTTCAAAGGTCGGGAGTCGGCTAATGGATGGGATTCTGGTGGGCAGGATTTACCTGCAGACACGGGTAGATTCGCCAACATGGAGTAAGTTTGAGAGAGTGGATGAAGAAGTGACAGGTAGAATACAACTTATGGAGGTGTCAGACATGCACTTTGGAGCGAAAGATTAGTAGGTCGAATAGTTTCCAACGGGAAACGATAAATACATAGGGACTAAGGAGTCTTTGTTCCAGATTCCCCGAAGGCGAGCTTACAGGCTAATTCGGTGTTATGAAGGCAGGTGCAACGCAGGAACTCATTTCCAGAGGACTCGAATTCGCTGCTTCAGAAAGTGTGGAGGTCAAGTCACTGGGTCGAACCAGGATAAGGGTTTAAGGATTTTTGATTGGAGAAGGTGCTAACGGTTTCTAGCAGGAAGGAGATTGTGGCTGAGGAACAGACCACCCAAAAAGGATAGGAGGAAGAATTAGATGGAACTCCCGTGGATTAATAGTTTAATTCCATGTCAGTTGATTGTCTCAATCAGTCATCTGGCCTTCGCCGAAAGCCTTACTAAAGTGCTTATCGCCCGGCGCCTTCTTTTGCATTGCGTTTATTAAACCTATTTGTTACTGACAAGTGAATTCCCCCTTCTCCGGATGACGGCAGTATTTCCGCTCGGAGACTCGTTTCCTTTCCGTCGCCGAGATGCAACGGCTTTGAAGGTCACTTGAGCCTACTTGAGCCACTTGAGTTGAGTATTTACGTTGTGATGAAGGATGTATGATCAAAAGGAGGGTGGCGGTAAGGAGAGCGGGAACATGGGGGAATAAATATAAGAAGTTGGATGTGTTTAATAACTGGTAGGAGGTCGGCGTCGCGAGTTGCGAGGCTTTCCCGTGCTGTCTCTCGGACACGAAAACCAGTTCTATTTTCCCCGCAACCCCACTCACAATGACAGCCCGTTCTGTAGTGTCGAGATGGAAAACACTACCATTCCCTCTGAGAAGAACTTAAATAGTTTCTTTATTAATTAGTTGAATAATTGGCGTGAGCGGATACTTCGTTGCGCTGATAAACTGCTCTCTAAACTTGCTCTGTTATTCCATAAATAAAAGTGTTTGTGCAGCAACTGAATACCAGTAGTATGTCTCCAGTATGTTCAAATATGTATTCCGAATCATTGTAATTATTCTGATCCAATCCAGCAATGGTGTAATAAAGGAATTCACCAACACGCACCGACCACAGGATGATGAAGCTTCCGGAGATGGTGAGAAGTAAGATCACAGACCTCCTCCTGCTCTCCATCTCCGGGTCACTGCAGTTATCCGCTATCCCTTGACCCCTCAGCCCCTTACGGACGCGACTCGTCACTAAAATGTATCTGACTGTCAGAGCGTTGAACAGGAGTATTAACACGAACGGGAGTAACGGCGTTAGAACTGTAGAAAGCCAGTTATATCCCACCCACCCGGGATCCGTATAGTAGCCCGGCTTTGTAATACAGTCCCAGGGTATATTGCCGATCACTTTCACAGGACGATATCGAAAGAAGTAGGGCACATCCTTTAAACAGAGCAGAACGCCGGTTGTTGTCAGAACCACAGCGGCAATTTTCCCAGTGCAATACTTTACTTTCTGCTTCTGCCAACAGATGGTGACAAACCGATCAAAGGTAAAGCTAACGGTGAACCAGACAGAACAGTCCGTGGCTGCCACTCTCACTATAGAGATCACACTGCACACTGGGGTGATGTCCAGGAATGTCCCGGGGAAGTAATAATAACTGACCCGCCACAATATGACCTGAAAGATGATGGTTAGTAGATCCGCCGCTGCCATGGCCACCAGGTGGCGAGTGGTGCAGGTGGAGAGGCCGCACTTTCCCCGGGACAGGATCACAATCGCCACTAAATTCACTGGGGGAACAGCGAAAAGAAAGAGTGAATTACTCTCTCGCCTCTCCGTGAGTCTCAGGGCAGAGTTATGCAGGAACTTTCAGGAGGTTTAACATTTTCAAAGTGGGAGACGCAGAAGCCTCAGACGTGTGCATGCTGGGTGCAAGGTGACAGTTTTCTGTACTGATAAAATGATACGTTTGGGAAGGATGCAAAGTCAACTGATCACTGAGAGCCACTTTTTTGGACGGATAGAGCAGTAATTGGCTTCGTTTCATATCAGAGGGCGCCTGCTTTTTGCTGAGCTGTGGGGGGAGGAGTGGGATTAGAGTTAGGGGTTTTTCCTCATTTGTCGTTGCGGCCCATGCGTGTTTTCTCTGTGGTTGTATTCTTCAGCGCCACCAGTTTTTGATCATTTCGTATTGGTATTTGCTCTCTGCATGTGTAAAGTTGAATAAAATTACAGTGTGGTATGTAAACGGATTAATGTAATAAATTGGAATGTACGTGTTTGGAATCATCCTATCAAACGAAAAAAAGGCTTTTAAAATAATTAATCGATTTCAGCCTGATAGAATTTTTGACCAAGAGACGCATATCAGCGCTGGAGATGAAGATAGATTTTTTTTGGATCGCGGAATGGTTTGCAATTTCACTCTACTTCTCAAAGTAAAACTAAAGGGGTGTCTATTATTTATAAAATCCAAAATTCTGTTCCTTCAAGAGGATATTAAGTCAGATTTTAATGGTAGATTTTTAATTTTAAAAGGAGTAATTTGTAATATAAAAATTATTTTGGTCTATCTGTATGGTCCTAACTTAGATGATCCTTCTTTATAAAGAAATGTATTTGCTTTACTGCTTGATTTAAATGAATATATGTTGATAATTGGCAGTGATTTTAACTGTTGTTTAAATCCCTTGATTGACAAGAGCTCAACCAATCAGCGACTTCCAAATCACTCTGCGTCACTTATTAATTTCTTTTTGACCGATTTTGGATTGATTGAACTATGGAGATATTTACAACCTGATGTCAGAGAATATTCTCTTTTTTCACATGTTTATGGAAAATATCTGAGGATCGATTATATTGTAGTCGACCCTCGCCTCTTGCCTAGTGTTAAGAATTCTGAATAGGACGCTGTTGCTATATCTTATCATGCGCCTTTGAGTATGTCTTTTGAATTCCATGATGTCATCCCTGCCCGCCCACCTTGGAGCCTATCTCAAACATTATTGCATAATTCTGACTTTGTTAGATTTATTGAATCCCAGATAAAATATTGTTTTTCTCTTTTTAGCGATATAGGGGTTATGGCTAAATTAATCATATGGGATGCATTTAAAGCATTTTTACGTGGTCAGATCATTTCTTACTCAGCTAGGCTTTAAAAAAAACAGACTGAAGTAGAATTAGATATGATTTCAAAATAAATTAAAGATTTGGATAATACTTATGAGATTTCCCCTAATATTGATTTATTTAAACAACGGGTGGAACTTCAATTACGATATGATTTATTATTATCACATCCTATTGAAAGCTACTTACTTATGCTAAAAAGTCAATTTTATATGATGCAGATAAAAATAACAAACGGCTTGCATTACAATTAAAAACGGCCAGAGCCAAAAGGCAAATTTTGAAAATCCATAGGAAAGATGGCATCCTGGCTAGGGAATATGAAGAAATTAATAAGAGTTTTCAATATTTTTATACTGAACTTTACAAATCTCAATTTCCAGTGGATTCTTCTAAAATGAATGTTTTTTTTTAACGAAAGATTGCTTTTCCTCAAATTTCTGTTGAGAATCAAAAAACTCTTGATGCCCAAATTACTGAAGCCGAAATTCATAAAGCTATTATCTGTTAAGGTCCCTGGACTTGATGTCTACCCTGTAGAATTCTATAAAAAATGGAAAATTGCTTTCTCCATATATCTTGGAAATGTTTGAGAGCTCATTTAAGAATGGTGATTTTCCCTATAACTATTCATGAGGCTTCTATTCTTTTAAGTCTTAAAAAGGTTTAAAATCCTACTGATTATGCCTCATATAGACCTATTCCATTATTCGATGTTAATGCTAAGATCAATGATAATGGCTAATCGGTTGGAAAATATTTTGAGTAAAATTGTTATTCATTTTCAAATGTTCGGAAATTATTTACCATTATATATTCATCTTCTTTTAAAACTCCACAATGCGTCGTCTCTTTGGATGCTGAAAAGGGTTTGATTGAGTCGAATGGAAATATTTATTTAATGTCAGGAAATGTCGTTTTGGTGTTAACTTCAATAATTGGATTAGAATGATATTTAATGTTCCTATTGGTACTGTTATTATTAATAATTGTAGATCCCCTTTTTTCGGCTTTCACGTGGAACAAGACAATGTTGTTCATTAAGTCCTTTGTTATTTAACTTAATATTAGAACCCCTTGCTATTGCTCTTCGTGAAGCTAAAGATATTCATGGGGTTCTTGCGAATAAGACAATTCATAAGACATTTCTTTATGCTGGCGATTTACTGGCTTATATATCTAATCCTGAGGAATCTATCCTTGTCTTGCAAAAATTATTTAATGAATTTTGAGATTTTTTAGGATATAAAATTGATTTCAATAAAAATGAACTGTTTCCTTTAAATGAATCTGTTTCTATACTTGACAATACTCCTTTTCCAATTTACGGATTCCTTTGGATAGGCGTTATATTCCCTAAACGATATAAGGATCTTTATAAAGTTAATTTTGTTCCTTTGGTAGATTCTATGAAGTATTTATTTAGTAGACGGAACCCACTTACGTTTACACTTGCTGGCCGCACCCATATAGTCAAAATGATGATTTTTGAAGATTTTTTAATATTTAATTCAGAATATCCCTGTTCTTTTGACTAAGAAGGTGTCATGGATCCGGTTGGCCGTACCCCTTTAGCATTTCTTTCTCGCTGTTTATTCCCCAATTTCAGTCATTTCATCTCCACCTGTTGCTGGTTTACCCAATTGCCGTGCACCTGGTTTTCATCGGAGACGGTGGAATAAATCCGATGGCGACTCTTTCACAGGTTGCCAGTTTGTTGGTCTATTCCCGTGTGATACTTCGTTCCCTGCAAATCCCGTCTCTTTGTCAAGATTCCTCCGGTTTCCTGTTCTACGGTCAGGTCTACGCCAGCCTCCCCAACTCAGTCGACGTGTCAGTGACCTGCACTTGCGTGCTCCTCAGTCGCCCTTGCAAAAGAAGCTATTTTGACCGAATTGGTTCTATTATCTTATCTTTTATTTGGAATGATAAAAGACCAAGAATTGGAATATGTCACTGTCAAAAATTGAAAAAGGACGGAAGTCTTGCTTTGTCTAATTTAAGAAGGCATTACTGGCATTTAATCTGCAATATACATCATTTTGGCTACACTGCGTTGATAAGTATGAGCGGCTAACTTGGGTAGATTTGGAATTGAAAGTTGTGAAACAGTTTTATTTAACATCGTTATTGGGAGAAGCTCTACCTATATAATTATCTAAGTTGTTAATTTAAATTTATACCTTGTGATTAAGTATTCTTTAAAAATTTCCGTAATTTCCGTAATTTTTTTAATTATAAAAATAATCTTTGTAGTTTAATATATCGAAATTATTTTTAACTCTTCTTTAAGTGATCCATTTTTTAAATTTTGGGAATATAAAGCTATTAACTCTTTTTTTGGATCTATTTTAAGAAGATAGACTGATGTATTTTGAACAGTTAGTTGATAAATGCACTCTTCCATATTCATACTTCTTACAATACCTTCAAGTTTGACATTTTTTAGGAAAATACTTGTAGTTTTCATTGCATATTAGAGACCGACCCGTTAGGCACTATTATGAGAGTGAACCCTTTGATGAAGGGTTCCACTGGAAGAATTTATATTTTATTATTACAATAGGGTAAGCTCCCTTTCTGTAGAGTAAACAAGATTCGGAAAAGGAACTTAACTTGCCTTTTACGACAGAGGACTGGGTGCAGATCTTCAAGTCGGTTAGTTCTTCCTCGATTTGTGCTAGTCATTCATTGATGCAATTTAAAATTGTATATCGTTACTATTTGACAAAGGAGAGATTGTCTAAAATCTTTCCTAATGTTGATATTTATTGTGATAGATGTAAAACTGAGACAGCTACACGGACACACATGTTTTGTTCTTGTTCTACTGGAACAGTTTTGGAAGACAGATGTTTCTACAATTTCTAAAGCACATAAAATTAATTTACAACCCTGAAAATTAACTGTGCTCTTGGAATAATACCTCAAACTATCCGTGATATTTCCTTGTCTGAACAATATGTTATTGCCTTTATTACTTTGATAGTTATGAGGTCCATTCTTTTGAAGCAGAAGTTTACGTCGGCTCCCACTACCTTTTATTTAGGCATCTCTCCTCTTGCGTCTCAGTCCTGAAGAAGGGGCTTGGTCGGAAATGTCGTCTGTTTACTCTTTCCCGCAGATACTACCTGACCTGTCGAGTTTCTCAAGAATTTTGTAAGCTTTTATTTTATAGAGGAGTAACAAAGAGGTTAGAGAGTTTTGTGATAGGGAATGGAATGAAAAATCTCCAGCCTGATCTCTGGACTAGTCGGGTCATCATGCGAAGACATATCAAGAGCAATAAGCCTCTAATTTTGAGAACCGAGGACGAAGAAGTGAACACATTGAAATGCGCAACATCATTAGAGGTTGAACTAATTAAAAATGCTGTGAATTGTTCGGGACTGAGATGAGGGGAAATGTCTCCACTCCGAGGGTGGTGAATATTTGACAATCCCCAGCACAGAAGGCAGTAAAGATTCATGATCTTTAAAACAGTAAAACAGAGGCCTGCAGATATGGAAAACCGAAGGGATCGAGGAAATGGGGATCGGGCAGAAACATGTGGCTGAGATGGGTGAGCAGCCGCCATCATGTTCATCGTTCGATGAGCTGAATGGCCACCTTCTGCAGTTTCTCGCTTTGTAACGTTGCATGTTCACTCTCCAGTGAGGCCGGGGGGAATGCGAATATCAGTTAGTGTTTGTAATCATTGAACTGATGTGGAAGGAACGTGCACGTTTTCGTTTTGGGTGTAAACTGTATGGCGGACTGATATGGCGGCCGAACCCGTAAATCATTGACCCAAGGGAGGAGATAGGTGGAAGATACGGGGAAGTAGTTAAACACGTAGCTGGTGTAAATATGAAATAATGTGGAAAATGCGGCAGGTGTGTCATGAGGCATGTGAGGGGTGAAGAGCAGAGTCACTGGTTTAGGAGGGAGACTTCAGCCCCCCTTTCCCATTTTATCGCAAATCTGCAGTATCTTTGAGATTGTTTCTCGTGGTTCTGCTTCCCAAGGCAAAGACATCCACATCTGTCACGCCCTGTCATTGTGGGTGGGCACTCTTTCTTTCTTGACTCATTTCACTGCAACGAGCTGCGATGTCTAATGTTTCCGAAAGTACGACAGTATTTATGGGAGAATTAAGCCTTTTCCATTTATCGGAGTTTCTCGAAAATGAGCACACTTCAGTTAAGCCTCCTTCCAGAAGATTCAAAGCTGCAAACAAGTTTGTCTAAGATTTCCACAAAATTAAAATGAGGAATCGATTATTATTATTATTATTATTATTATTATTATTATTATTATTATTATTATTATTATTATTATTATTATTATTATTATTATTATTATTATTATTATTATTATTATTATTATATAATCTTTCAGCAACTCTATGGTCTATGCTCTCCTTTCTACCTGGAAGACCGGAATGGCAATCCACGTGTGGAAACAAAGCAGATGGGGGAGATCTTAAATATTTTTCCATCTCTATTTACTCAGCAGATGGACAAAGATTATATGGGAGTGTGGAAAAGCGGCACTAAAATCGTGGACGCTGTGCAGTTTAAATATATCTCTCCTAATCTTAGAAACCTCAATCAGATTCCCTCTCAGTCTCCAGCGCTCCAGAGAAAACAGCACAGACTTGTCCAAACACATGCCCTCTAATCCAGGCAACATCCTTGTAAACCTCTTTTGCAACCTCATCAACTTTTTGACATCCTTACTGGAAAGGGACGACTAGTTAATTATGAAATACTCCAGTGCTGGCCGAACAAGGATCTTATGTTGCAACATAAATACCTGACTTTTGAACTCAATGCCTCGACTAATAAAGGGCAGCATGCCATTTGCGTTCTTGGCCACTTTCAGGATGTGATGAACTTGGACTCCAAGATCGCTCTGTTCATCATTAGCTGTTAAGTGTTTTGCATTTAACAGTGTACTGGCTCTTTACATTTGACCTACCGAGGGGCAACACTTCACAATTGGCCGGGTTAAGCACCATCTGCAATTTTCGCTACCCATATCCGCAACCGATTTACAGGATATCCCGTTATATTCCTTGAGTGTCATGGATTCCATCCACACCTGTCGACATTTTCTTCCGGGTTGTTTATATACATAACAGAAAGCAGAGGTCCCAGTAAGATCCCCGCAGAACACGACTAACCCAGACCTCCAGCTAGAATAGGTCCCTTCAACCACCACCCTCTGCCTTCAAAGCGAATGCCAGTTCTGAATCCAATTTCCCATTGACCCATGCATCTTAATCTTCTGGATGAGACCCCATGTGGGACATTGTCAAAGGCCTCACTAAAATGTGTGTAAACCACATCCAGAATCGACATTCAGCAAACATCATTGTCGCCTCATCAAAAAATGTCAATCAAGTCTATAAGCCAAAACTTGACCCACACAAACCATGCTGCTTCTCCCTAATTAAGCTACGCTTTTGCAAATACTGATAACTCCTATCCCTGAGAGTTCTCTCCAGAATAATGGATCAAGAATGGTTGCTCACCAATCCTCTAGGTCCTTGCCCGTGGCTAGGGAGGATACAAACAATTTGTTCAAGGCCCCAGCAATCTGTTCACTTGTATCTGTCAATACCCTGGGCCATATCCCATCAGGTCCTGGGACATACCCACCTTAATGTTATTTAAGAGACCCAACCCGACCTCTTCCTGTACTTCCAAATGCTCGAGCATGTCAATATTATCCACATCCTCCACATCCTTTCTGGTAAATATTGATGTAAAGTACTCATTATAAACTTCACCCACATTCTTCACATCCAACCAAATGTTCCCCTGCCCGTTTATCATTCAGCGGTCCCACCCTCTCCCGTGTTATCGTTTTGTTCCTGGTGTTTGCATAGAACGCTTTGAGATTCTCCTTAATCATAATTGCCAAGGATGTTGCATTGTGCGTCCTGGCTTTCCTAATTACCATCCTTTTTTTGGCTTCTTATTAATCCTACAAGTCTCGGTTTGATTCTGTCTTCCTCAGCATTACCTATTTTCCTTCTTATTCTGGACGACACTCATAATCTCCCACGACATCGCTCGTTCTCTTAGCTTGCCGTCCTTGCCTTTCGTTCTCACTGGAACCTGCTTGTTCTGTACTCTATGTTGTTAGGTTTCAAAGACCCTCTACATGTTGGATGAAGACTTGCCAAAAGCAGCTGTTCCCAGTCAACTCTCCCTCCTTCTTGCTTAATGTTCTCATAATTTGCCCTGCTGCAGTTTAATTCTCTTCCGTGCTTACCCTTACAGAAACATAGAAATGCACAGCACATTACAGGCCGTTCAGTCCACAATGCTGTGCTGATCATGAAACCTACTCTAGAAACAGCCTAGAATTCCCCGAGCGCACAGCCCTCTATTTTTCTAAGCTTCGTGTACCTATCTCAAAGTTTCTCCAAAGACCCTATTGTAGCCACCTCTACCGCCGTTGCTCGCAGTGCATCCGCACCCTCATCACTCTCTGTGTGAAAACAAAAATCTCTGACATCCCTTCTAACTACTTCTAAGCACTTTAAAGCTATGCTTCCTCGTGTGAGCTATTAAAGCCCTGGGAAAAGGCCCCTGGCTATCCACACGATCAATGCCTCTCATCTGCAGCTATCTTGAAACTGAAAGTCAACACGTACAAACAAGCTGAAGGAACTCAGCCGGTCGGACAGAATCTGTGGAAACGAGCAGTCAACGATTCGGGCCGAGACCTTTCGACAGGACTTTTAAAACTTGAAGTGTTGTATTCACTGTTCAGTCAGCTGGCCGCGCTTTTTCCCCAACACCACATGCAGCACAGGCCCTCTGCTTGTTGGACAATGCACATATTTATTTAAGCTGGAACTAACAAATTCTGCTCCATTTACACCATTTACACTCAGCAGGTCCCAAGTCATATTTGCTTGTTAGTTCGCTACGTGCCGTGTCGTATGATGTAGGTGATTATGGATTTCTCATGACTGTGATTTCCCAGCTAATCTTTCTACAGAGGTGGTTTGCAATTGCCACTTTCTGGGCAGTGCCTTTACAATCCTGGTGACCCCAGCAAGTATTAACGCTCTTCAGAGATTGTCGGCCCGGGTTCAGTGATCACATAAGCAGAACTTGTGACATGCACCGGGCGCTCATAAGACCACCCACCATATGCTCCCATGGCTTCATGTGACCCTGATCGGGGTGGTGGGGAGGTTTTGTGCAAAGTAGTTGCTACTCCTTGCCCAGGAGTGACCTGCAGGCTGGTGGAGGGAAGGAGCGCCGTCAAATTCGCCCTTCCAAATTAAAGCATGCCACACGTTTCCGGGGTGAACTCTATCTGCAACTTCTCAGCCGTGTTCTCCACCATGTAAATTTCCCGTTGTAACATACGACAATCGTCTGCACTATTCACAACTCTACTAATCTCCATATCGTCTGCAAACTTACTCAACAAAATCATTTATAAAAAAGCTCTAAAAAAGCAGGGGATCGCAGAACAGATCCTTGCACAATAACACTGGTCTTATTCAAAATTATCCTTTATCTCCTATGGACAAAAGCCAATTCTGAACCCACCAGCCAAATTTCCCTAGATACCATGGCTACTGACAAAGCCCATCATGGTATGAAATGCTTTATTAACATCTATTTCATACCAAATCACCTTCTCGACCTTTATCACTGTGCTTTGTCATATCAACACCGAATATTGCCAGGCTTGTGAGATATGACAGTCCCGTCACAAATCCACACTGTCTACACCTTTGCTCCAAAAAGAAACATCCTCACTCGCTCAAAGTACCATCAGAGCAAACCCTCTGTAATCCAGGCAGCATCCTGGTGAACCTCCTCAGCACCCTATCTATCGGTTCCACACCCTACCTGTGATGAGGCCCTCAGAACTGAATACAATATTCCAGGTCTAACCAGGATTGTTAGAGTTACAACATTACTTCGTGGTCACTGCATTTAAACCCCTGACGAATGAGGCCGACACCCAATTTTCCTTCCGAAACTCCCTATCAATGTGTAAAGAAATGTTGAAGGATCTATGGATGAGGACCCTATCATCCCTCTGCTCCACTACACTACTAACAATCCTGGCATTAACCCTGTATTCTTCCTTCAAATTTGTCATTCCCAAGTGAATCAGTTCGCACTTTTTTTTTCTGGGTTGAACTCCATCTGCCACTTCTCAGCCCTGTTCTGCATCCTATCAGTCCTATTGCAGCCTACGACATTCCGCTATGCTATCCACAACTGTACTAAACTCCATATCATATGCAAACTTACTACTTCGATCCTTCCACTTCCTCAACAAACTACTTATAAAAATGCACTAAAATCAGGGGGTCCCAGAACAAGTCCCAACCAAATATCGCTGGTCATATGCATAATTCTCCTCTGCCTTCCATGGACAAAAACCGATTCTGAATCCAGCAGCCAACTTTTCCTGGATACCACGAAAGAGCATATCATGGTGAAGATTATCAAATCCCTCATTAAAATCCATTCATACTAGATCAACATATCTGCTTTTAACAATGTTCCTTGTCACAACCTCTCTAAATTAAACCAGGCTCGAGAGAAATGGCCTGTCCCTCACAAAACCAGAATCTTCTCCAATAGTTTGCCCACCATTGAAGTAAGAGTCACTGAACTATCATTTCCAGAGTTATCCCTACTCCCTTTCTTGAACAGCGGAATAATATTTTCCACGCTCCAATCCTCTGACACTACTTCTCTGGGTAGTGATAACGCAACGAACATCTCCAAGGCTGCAGCAATATCCCCCCCCACCCCGCGAACTAAAGTATCCTGGTGATAACTTGGCCACTCAAGAGGACTCTCCATAACGCCTCCCTCCCTGTTTCCCTCTACCGTCCCAGTCTCTCCCGTTCTTTGTGCCTGCCAATACCCCTGTGCTGTCTTTACGACAGTTATTTAGTTTATAATATTTTCGCTTAGTAATTCATTCAATAGTATTTTCTAGTTAGAATTAGAAGTGTTTAAAGTATATTCATTGCATGTAAAATATATCGGCATGCGATGACGTCACATCCGGTTTCGCCGCGTCTTGTGGGAAAGTACCGGTTTGAAATTAGCGCGAGGGTGGGGGCTCACCACGAGGCACACCTGAGCAGAAGTTGTTTTGCAGGCATGAGAAACCACAGTGAGAGCAACGCTGTCAGTTAATAGATAATCGATATGTTGAACTAAGATGTTAATGCCGATCCTGTTAGAAGTAACGACGGTCGATAATGTTTATGCTTTCGTTAGTTAAAGAGTCGCGGATAGTTTGCATGGAAGTGTATTTAAAGTAGTCAATGGAGCAGGTAAACTCTCCCTGTATACTGCACCTTAGTGTAATGTAGTTATAGTCACCTTTGCAAGTATTTACACTTGAAATGTGATATTAAGGAAGGAACAAATACTGTATCAATCTTGTATTGTTTTATCAACAGTTTTCACCATATGTTAATGTGAAGAGTGAACAGTAAATGGTTAATCTTGCTGCGATCTGGTTCTTATTAACTGTGGTTTATCTCGACGTTAAATTCGGCGTTCGTGACACGCGAAGGAGAACGTTACAGTGAAAAAGAGGCATTATCAGGTGTTTCAAGTGCTGCAATGTCAGCTCAATCCAGCATCAAGTCGACGCCGCCCAGCGACAAGGGCGGTAGAACGACATCAAGTAAGTCCACCCGGGCGTTATCAGGTGTTCCAAGTGCTGCAATGTCAGCTCGATCCGGGATCAAGTCGATGGCGCCCAGCGACAAGGGCAGTAGAGCAACATCAAGTAAGTCCACCCAGGCAAGAGCCAAGGCAGAAGCCGCCAAGGTGCGACTGCGTTACGCCAGACAAGAAGCAGTTTTGAAAATGAAACAGGCCACCAGAGAAGCCGAAATCCAGAAAGAAAAGGCTGCCAGAGAAGCCGAAAGGGCCACCAGACAAAGAGCAGAGGCCGCCAGAGAAGCCGAAACCCAGAAGGAATGGGACACCCGAGAAGCCGAAACCCAGTTGGAAATGGCAAAAATATCGACAGAGTTGCAAGTGCTGCAGCTAGAAAGAGAAGGAGAAGCTGCCATGGCGGAAGCAGAGTACATAGAAGAAGCTGAAGGGTCGCGTGATCTGACCGAAGCAAGATCTGCTTTAGAAAGGACCAGACTGGAACAGACAAGCGACTATGTACAATATCAAACAGACTGGCAGGCTCGTCTCCCCTCTCCATACGTATTCGATAACTTCCCCAGCTACGAGGAACCTCAGAGAGTCACGATTGCATCACATCCATACGAGGAAGGAAATTTACCCTCACGGCTCCGTGATGAAGTCAAGAATGAAAGAACCGACAACGCTCCTTCACCCCCACAACAGGACGGCGGGGAGGGAGAGGTTCACTCCAGGACAACAGCTCGAACTGTACAGAAGTTTGCGGTCAAACTCAGTCAAGCCGTTCTTGTTCCAAGATCTGCCTCACTGAGGTGTACCCTAAAGAAGCACAACAAGACATTACCAAGCGTAAAGTAACCAACGAGACGCTAGGTCAGTCAGTTTTCGTTCAAACCGAGCACGGAAACAAACTTGCACAATCAGCTCAAGATACCATTTCTTTAAAACCCAAAGACACCAAGGTCTTCAGAGATGAAGCAAATAATGGGGTTGCCCCGTTGCCTTTCAGAGAACCACGCCAGCGCTCACCAGATAACAAAGAGCAGGCAGTCAAACGGTTCACGTCCTTACGGAAAACCCGGAAAAGGAAACCTGAGATGCAGCAACGCACCCGATTGGCCCACGAGGTACTGTGCACCCTAATGGCAGAGGTCACAGCCATTATAAACGCACAATCATTCCTACCTCTGTCTTCTGACCCAGAAAACCCCTTTATACTTTCGCCATCAACGCTCCTTACGCAGAAGGCAGGAGCACCTCCTCCACCAGGAGACTTCTCAGACAAGGATTTGTACACAAAGCAATGGAGACAAGTCCAGGCTCTGGCAAATCAGTTCTGGTCCCGCTGGAGACAGGAATATCTACCTTTGTTGCAACAGAGACGAAAGTGGACAGAACCCCGCAGGAATCTTCAAGTTGGAGACTTAGTCCTGCTCAGGGACAAGCAAGCCACCCGCAACAGCTGGCCAATGGCCAGAATCACTGCTACATTCCCTAGCGAGGATGGACATGTCAGGAAGATCGAATTGAAGACTACCGACCAAGGCGATGTGAAAATTTACCAAAGGCCAGTTACAGAAGTTATTCTACTTCTACCCAATGTCTGATTAAGAGACTAAGTTTGTACTCTGCTCATTGTGACCTTACGAAGGTCAAGCGGGGAGTGTGCTGTCTTTACGACAGTTATTTAGTTTATAATATTTTCGCTTAGTAATTCATTCAATAGTATTTTCTAGTTAGAATTAGAAGTGTTTAAAGTATATTCATTGCATGTAAAATATATCGGCATGCGATGACGTCACATCCAGTTTCGCCGCGTCTTGTGGGAAAGTACCAGTTTGAAATTAGCGCGAGGGTGGGGGCTCACCACGAGGCACACCTGAGCAGAAGTTGTTTTGCAGGCATGAGAAATCACAGTGAGAGCAACGCTGTAAGTTAATAGATAATCGATATGTTGAACTAAGATGTTAATGCCGATCCTGTTAGAAGTAACGACGGTCGATAATGTTTATGCTTTCGTTAGTTAAAGAGTCGCGGATAGTTTGCATGGAAGTGTATTTAAAGTAGTCAATGGAGCAGGTAAACTCTCCCTGTATACTGCACCTTAGTGTAATGTAGTTATAGTCACCTTTGCAAGTATTTACACTTGAAATGTGATATTAAGGAAGGAACAAATACTGTATCAATCTTGTATTGTTTTATCAACAGTTTTCACCATATGTTAATGTGAAGAGTGAACAGTAAATGGTTAATCTTGCTGCGATCTGGTTCTTATTAACTGTGGTTTATCTCGACGTTAAATTCGGCGTTCGTGACACGCGAAGGAGAACGTTACAGTGAAAAAGAGGCATTATCAGGTGTTTCAAGTGCTGCAATGTCAGCTCAATCCAGCATCAAGTCGACGCCGCCCAGCGACAAGGGCGGTAGAACGACATCAAGTAAGTCCACCCGGGCGTTATCAGGTGTTCCAAGTGCTGCAATGTCAGCTCGATCCGGGATCAAGTCGATGGCGCCCAGCGACAAGGGCAGTAGAGCAACATCAAGTAAGTCCACCCAGGCAAGAGCCAAGGCAGAAGCCGCCAAGGTGCGACTGCGTTACGCCAGACAAGAAGCAGTTTTGAAAATGAAACAGGCCACCAGAGAAGCCGAAATCCAGAAAGAAAAGGCTGCCAGAGAAGCCGAAAGGGCCACCAGACAAAGAGCAGAGGCCGCCAGAGAAGCCGAAACCCAGAAGGAATGGGACACCCGAGAAGCCGAAACCCAGTTGGAAATGGCAAAAATATCGACAGAGTTGCAAGTGCTGCAGCTAGAAAGAGAAGGAGAAGCTGCCATGGCGGAAGCAGAGTACATAGAAGAAGCTGAAGGGTCGCGTGATCTGACCGAAGCAAGATCTGCTTTAGAAAGGACCAGACTGGAACAGACAAGCGACTATGTACAATATCAAACAGACTGGCAGGCTCGTCTCCCCTCTCCATACGTATTCGATAACTTCCCCAGCTACGAGGAACCTCAGAGAGTCACGATTGCATCACATCCATACGAGGAAGGAAATTTACCCTCACGG
Source organism: Hypanus sabinus (assembly GCF_030144855.1). Classification (NCBI taxonomy): domain Eukaryota; kingdom Metazoa; phylum Chordata; class Chondrichthyes; order Myliobatiformes; family Dasyatidae; genus Hypanus; species Hypanus sabinus. Next base: position 46,147 of record NW_026779702.1, read on the forward strand.
CTCCGTGATGAAGTCAAGAATGAAAGAACCGACAACGCTCCTTCACCCCCACAACAGGACGGCGGGGAGGGAGAGGTTCACTCCAGGACAACAGCTCGAACTGTACAGAAGTTTGCGGTCAAACTCAGTCAAGCCGTTCTTGTTCCAAGATCTGCCTCACTGAGGTGTACCCTAAAGAAGCACAACAAGACATTACCAAGCGTAAAGTAACCAACGAGACGCTAGGTCAGTCAGTTTTCGTTCAAACCGAGCACGGAAACAAACTTGCACAATCAGCTCAAGATACCATTTCTTTAAAACCCAAAGACACCAAGGTCTTCAGAGATGAAGCAAATAATGGGGTTGCCCCGTTGCCTTTCAGAGAACCACGCCAGCGCTCACCAGATAACAAAGAGCAGGCAGTCAAACGGTTCACGTCCTTACGGAAAACCCGGAAAAGGAAACCTGAGATGCAGCAACGCACCCGATTGGCCCACGAGGTACTGTGCACCCTAATGGCAGAGGTCACAGCCATTATAAACGCACAATCATTCCTACCTCTGTCTTCTGACCCAGAAAACCCCTTTATACTTTCGCCATCAACGCTCCTTACGCAGAAGGCAGGAGCACCTCCTCCACCAGGAGACTTCTCAGACAAGGATTTGTACACAAAGCAATGGAGACAAGTCCAGGCTCTGGCAAATCAGTTCTGGTCCCGCTGGAGACAGGAATATCTACCTTTGTTGCAACAGAGACGAAAGTGGACAGAACCCCGCAGGAATCTTCAAGTTGGAGACTTAGTCCTGCTCAGGGACAAGCAAGCCACCCGCAACAGCTGGCCAATGGCCAGAATCACTGCTACATTCCCTAGCGAGGATGGACATGTCAGGAAGATCGAATTGAAGACTACCGACCAAGGCGATGTGAAAATTTACCAAAGGCCAGTTACAGAAGTTATTCTACTTCTACCCAATGTCTGATTAAGAGACTAAGTTTGTACTCTGCTCATTGTGACCTTACGAAGGTCAAGCGGGGAGTGTGCTGTCTTTACGACAGTTATTTAGTTTATAATATTTTCGCTTAGTAATTCATTCAATAGTATTTTCTAGTTAGAATTAGAAGTGTTTAAAGTATATTCATTGCATGTAAAATATATCGGCATGCGATGACGTCACATCCAGTTTCGCCGCGTCTTGTGGGAAAGTACCAGTTTGAAATTAGCGCGAGGGTGGGGGCTCACCACGAGGCACACCTGAGCAGAAGTTGTTTTGCAGGCATGAGAAATCACAGTGAGAGCAACGCTGTAAGTTAATAGATAATCGATATGTTGAACTAAGATGTTAATGCCGATCCTGTTAGAAGTAACGACGGTCGATAATGTTTATGCTTTCGTTAGTTAAAGAGTCGCGGATAGTTTGCATGGAAGTGTATTTTAAGTAATCAATGGAGCAGGTAAACTCTTCCTGTATACTGCACCTTAGTGTAATGTAGTTATAGTCACCTTTGCAAGTATTTACACTTGAAATGTGATATTAAGGAAGGAACAAATACTGTATCAATCTTGTATTGTTTTATCAACAGTTTTCACCATATGTTAATGTGAAGAGTGAACAGTAAATGGTTAATCTTGCTGCGATCTGGTTCTTATTAACTGTGGTTTATCTCGACGTTAAATTCGGCGTTCGTGACACGCGAAGGAGAACGTTACAACCCCTCTCCACTCAGATCTCTCTCCCCATCCCAATATCACTCCTCACTCCAATCTATCTTCCAATCAAAGTTTCCCCTTTCTCTCACCCGCTCGGTCTTTCTCTCCTCCCACCCCCAGTCTCCCTGTTCAGCACGCCAGTCTCATTCTCCCCAGTCTCCTTCTTCCTACGGTCTCTCCCTCTCTCTCTGCGCCAGACACTCTCTCCCTCCCAGTCCATTCCCGTCTGTGTATCCTCCTCCCTTGTCTATTTCTAGCCTCCGTCTCCCTATTCCCGTCTTCTCTTCCTCCGTCCCTCCCCTCCGATTTTCTCATCCCGTCTCTATCTCCCTTAGGACTCCCTCCCTTCTCTCCCCTATCTCTTCGTTAGCGCCCCCGACTGTGTCCCTACCTCAGTCCCCCCTCACCCACTGTTGCTGTCTCCCTCCCCATTTCCCTCATTGCTCCAAGTCTCTCTTTCTGTTGGTCTTCTCTACCTGGTTCAGCTTCTCCCTCCCCAGCTCCCTAGCCTCCCTTTGTCCCTCTGTCTCTCCATCACCCAACAATTTCCCCAGACGTTTCTTTTATCCTCACGCTGTCTGCATTGTCTGTCTCTCACTGCCAGCAATCTCCCTCACCCCTTCTACATGCGTTCAATTTCCGTCCATATTTACTCACTTTGAACTCTCTAACCCACGCTTCCGGCTGCCCCACCCTCCGTCCCTTCCTTCCTTCCTTTCTTTTTGTCTCTTCCTACACGCTCTCTGCACACAATCCTTCTCAGTCTTTCTAACCCCTGAGTCTACTCCCCTCCAATCTCTCTCGCAATTCCCCATCTCTCCCCTGCTTCTCCCCGTCGTTTCTATCACAATCTCGCGGGCTACCTCTCTCCCGCGTCACCCACCCCTACCCAATCCACTCTCTCTTTCCTCTACCAAGCTCCTCCCCACCTCTCTCTGCCCCGTTTCCCTCTCTCCGTCTCTCGCTCCGCGAGTATTTTTCCGCCATGCCAATCACATTGCTCGCCATTCTCTCCTCTCTCTCTTTCTAGACCCCGCCCCGTTTCTCCCCAAACCCTCCTCCCACCTCTCATGCAGTCACTCCTCCCGACCCCAGTCAGTCTCTTTCTCTTCCTTGGCGCGCTCTTTCTCTCTCTCCTCCTTCCCGTCTTTTTCTCTCTGTGGTTCTGCCAGCCCTGAATGCCTGAAAATTCCAATCTCCAAACCCAAGACTGAGCCTGTCTATCTTGCAGACAATTGTATCTCTGACAACATCGCCATTGAAAGGGACGGGGAGTTTTGAGCACGGGAAGAGAGATTCAGTGACGGTCAGAGAAGGAGCTGAGGTGGGAGGTGTGGTTGGTTGTAGACGGAAAGGGGAGAAAAGAAGTGAGAGAAAGTGGAGATGAGTACAGTTCGAGAGGCAGGTGAGGAAGAGGAAAAGGGAGTATTAGGGTGAGGAGGCAAAAGCGAAGAAATGGAGGAGAGAATAAAAAACTGGAAGAGTAAGACCGAAAGAGGAGGATGCACTGTGGAGTGAAAGAATTGTGAGTGGTGGGGAGGAAGCAGGAGTCAGAAAATCTGAGTTACTGTTGGTAGAGGAGCGAAGAAGATGTTGCGGGAGCTGTACGCATTGAGAGAGGCTGTTGGGGGATTTCCATTCCCTTTGTCCCTCTCACAGTAAACCTTCAGAATAGTTCCTTCTAGAAATATAGGACCAGGTGGTTCACACACAAAAATAAGCAAAAATACACAATTGAAGACCCACACATTCAAAACGATAAAAGCAGAAAATGCCAAGAGAAACCGGAAGCAATCCAACAGATTGCAGAATACTGCAGAAGTTAAATTCAATCGGGTAATTTACACGGACAGAATCAAGTGGCAAGCGTCATTTAACAAAATCTCGCTTTAAAGTGAAACTCGGGGAAGACGACCACTGATTCACTTTTGGGGATAGGGCAATACATAATGTCAGTCTGGATATAATATCACAGGAGAAACGGGCAAAAACAATTTAATTAGTAGGTAAGGCCATTCCGAACTGACACAGAAAGCAACAAGTGAAAAACACTGGAAACATGCGAACTTGAGAGAGAACATTGAAAGGCTATGGTACACGAATAGTCTCAATAGTAATATATAGAGCTGGTATCAACCCAAAGTCACTACACGATAACATAAGTGGCAGTTAACCAGACAGAGCAGTCAGTGGCTGCAGCTTTCAGGCCAGTAATCACACTGCATACGGGGGTGATGTCCAGGAAAGTCCCGGGGAAGTAATAATAACTGATCTGCCACAGTGGGACATCAAAGATGATGGTCAGTAGATCCGCCGCTGCCATGGCCACCAGGTAGCGAGTGGTGCAGGTGGAGAAGCCGCACTTTCCCCGGGAAAAGATCGGAATCGCCACTAAATTCACTGGGGAAGCATGAAAATGAATAAGGGAATTACTGTCTTTCTGATACGTTGGTCACAGGGCAGAGATAAACTGAAAATTGAGAACAATCAAACATTGCACAAAACTGGGTTCTGGGTGATTAAAATCTGTACAGTCGGAGTCGAAGATGCCTGCAGCGGAGCATGCTGGGTGTGTGCACGATATTGGGTACCTCAAAGGGAGTAGCTTTTGCGTAGGAGGCGTTGTCAACTGATTGCCAAGGGCTCTTTGGGTGAATCAATACATATCTCCAACCACAAGGATTTCGACAAACGATTAAGGCCTGGGTACCTCGGCAACTTTCGCTGTGACGGTGATTGCCGCGTTCCTGTCACCTGTGTACTGCCACTCTCCACATATAGCGAACCCCCGATCCCTCCGTCTCTGTTCATTACAAAGGTCAAATCAAATTACTGGCTATCCGCTTTGAGGGTTTTAGCGCATGCATTTGTGGGTGGGGTCGGTGAGTGGGTTTGGTAGTGAGGTGTTAAGAACAAAGATGTGATGCTGAGACTTTATAAAACACTTGTGAAGCCTCACCTTGAGTATTGCGATCTGTTTTAGGCCCTTTGTCTTAGAAAAGATCGTCTCAGCTCCAGGATAGATTTTTCTTTACCCAAAGGGGTGGTGGATTGGTGGAATTTGTTGCCACATACAACTATGGAGTCAAAGGTCATATGGTCTTTTTAGGCAGAGAATGATAAGATCTTAATTGAACACCACACAAAGGTTACGTGGAGGAGTCCAGGAACTGGGGTTGAAGAGGAGGAAAAAAGGGTTCAGCCATGATCGAATTGAGGAGGACTCGACGGGCCTAATTCTGCCTGTATGCAGAAGATCGTTGTCGGCTACACTGGAGCATGGACAGGACGGAGAATTGCGATGCCACATGCAGTTCACCCTGAAAAAGTGTAAAGTGATTCACTCCTGGAGGTGGAAATTGGAAGCAGAATACAGTGTTTGTATCTCAGCACTGTGGATGGATAGAGGGACCTTGGGCACCACGTCCAGAGATCTCTCAAAGTTTCTGCCCAGTTCAGCAAGGTGGATACAGTGGCCGTCAGCGCCAGTACAGAAATATAGGATTCTCTTCTTCTTTTTTCCAAATAGCCTTTTTCTTCTTCTGAACTCGATCGATTGTAGACAGCAGTTTCCCTTTTAGGATTGCATTTTTGGGCCGACTGAAAAACCTCGTGATTCTGTGAACTCGTGGTGGTTTCGGTGTGGAGTACAGATACATCGACGTTGCCAGGATACAGTAGGTCAATTCCTAATAGCGGGTCACTAACCCTTGGCCGATCCCATTATCTTGCTCCAAATAAAGTGCCAAATAAGATTAAATTCGGCGAGCATGAGAGCGTCAAACGAACGCATGCTCAGTGCCGTCTGCAGGCGCTTGACCACACTCACTCTCGGTGCTGCTACCGGAGGAATGTGAAGGAGTTCTGGGTCCCATACTGCAAGGTTTGCTCGCTTTGGCGGTTCGTGGCTGTGGACTCACTTTATGCGACACTGTAATGTTTAATGTCCTCAGCATTGATCGTGCTTTGCTATTTCGTTATTTAATCGAGGCGCTTCGGCTCGGAATTCTCTCTGCCAGAGTAGTGCAAATACAGTTGAACTGACCGAGTCGGTGGCGTTGGCGGCTTCACACACCTCGGTGGGTCGTGGATGCAGATTCACTTTCGGGGTCTCTACGATTTGATGTCTGATATTCTGTGTGTTATCTGTCAGCTGTTTGTTGTTTGTGCGGCTTGTTCTTACGCAAGTTTAATGGTCTTGTACTGTGTGTGTGATTTTTCTTTAAACTGGTTCGACGGTGTTTCTTTGCATTTAGCTGCGTGTAAAACGACAAATCTCAAATGTGTATGCTGTGTTCACACTTTGATAATAAAGGTACTCTGAACTATGAACGAATTGGGAGGAGTGTTAAGAAGACGGGCTGGCCTTCATTAGCGGGGAACCGATCACAAAAGTTGTGAGAAAATGTTCCAGTTCTATAAAACATTATTTAGCCCACACTTGGAATATCGTGTTCAGGGAGACCGCCTCTGTCTGTTGATGGAGTAACAGCAATTCTGCGCTGCTCTTAGTTTTCTTTCCCTCCCCACCCCCCCCCCCCCCCAGCTTACATTTTGAATTATTTTTTTTTTAATTGCTGATTCTTGAAGGGGAGTAATATTCTGTTTCTACGAGAAGTGGAAAGAGTCCGCATGAACCTGCTGACAAAAGTAATGGAAAAGGAAAGATGCCGAAGGAAAGATCTGATGAAATGCCAGCATGGGCTGAAGATATCGTTCGGACACGGAATTCAATTCGAGATCAGAATAAGGCAATTAAAGATCAACTGGAAAAGGATAATAATAAAATGAAGTTATTTCTGGGAAAAACTTAAAGATGTGGAAACTCAAGTTACTAAACATGAAGAGGAATTGAAGTCAACTACGCAAAATCTGTCTGAAACTACAACCCGTTTGGAAAAATATCGTTAATAGGATTATTGATCTGGAAACTGGGTCTCGCCGAAACAACATACGAATCAATGGATTGCAAGAAGGAGCTGAAAATGGAGACTTAATGGTTTACTTTGGTAAGCTCTTTCATGATCTATTTCCGACTATTTCATCACAGCCGCCTGATATGGAAAGAGCACGCAGGCTGTCCTCTTCGAAATTTACTCAACCAGACCAAGGTTTATTTTGGTTTGTTTTCATCAGTTTAAAATTAAAATCAAATAATGCGACAGGCAAGAAAACAGAGTTTTCAGATTCAGTGAGTCTGAGCTCCGTTTTTACGAAGATTATCCAAAAGAAGTAATGGAACAAAGAGCAAGATTTGCTTTGGTAATGAAACAAGCATATGATAAGAAATGATTTCCCTCTTTGAGTTACCCGACAAGAATGAAAGTTTTTCCTCCTAATTCTTCCCCTTGTACTTTCTTTGACCCAAAAGTCGAGCTGGATTTTGTCCAGGCTATACCTGTCACCACCACTGACGTTACTACTGAATGAACTATCTGAAAAGCTGTTTGATTATCTGTATATTACTCACACTATGAAAAGAAGATATATGAAGGCTATTTGGATATTTCATTGACAGATTAATAAAAGAAGAAAAGAAAACTTGCTCATCATTACATTCTATTGGATTTTTTTTGGAAAGAAGATTTACGGTTCAAGTTTGACTGTGTAAAAGTTTAATTATATATTTGACTGAGAAAAGAGGATAAGTTCCTTTTATCTAATATTTGGTTTGTTGGTTTTTTTTGTTGTTTCTTAAATTACTAGTTGGTAGTTTTTTTTTCTTACCAATAGGGTTTCTTTTATATATATAAAAACACAGTAATATCTTAATATCATAATTATTAATAATATCATAGTAACTAAATCATATATATTAGGGAGGATTTAATTACTCTGATATTACTGATTAATATTTTCGTAAATTTAGTTCGTTTAAATATACTATTAATCTTTTTTAATTTTTTATCTGTTTTAATATAGTGCCCTATAACCGAACTTAAATTTTTCTTAGGGATTTAAAGCTGAACTTCTCTGTTTAGCTTATGTTTCGCTGTTCTTCTCTCTAAGAAATTATATTATTGTGGTTCTTTTTCCGCTTAATACATGATGGAATGTAAACACTGTCCTTTGTCCAGACGTTACTCTCTTTCTTGCCAGGTCGTTTTATTTTTTGTGTGTGTGTGTGTACTAGCTGGGGGGAGGGAGAGACGAGACCAACAGAGCGACCCATGGCTTCGCATCTATCTCAGTTCGTTTGCCTTTTTTTCGGGATTTTGGGAGGGTGGGTGGATTTAGAGTTAGGAGTTTTTTCCCATTGGGTGGTTCCGGAGCATGCGTATTTTCTATATCCTGTATTGGTATGTCTTCTGCGCATGTATAAAGTAAATTGGAATAAAATTAGTAGTTAAACGGATTAACGTAATTAAAGATTACGATTAAAAATTAAAGTTGGAATGTACGTGGTTTGAATCATCCTATTAAACGAAAAAAGATATTTTAAATTATTAATCGATTCCAACGTGATATCATTTTTGCTCAGGAGACGCATATCATCGCGGGAGATCAAAATAGTTTTTGTCGCTGGTGGAATGGATACAGCTCCATGCTAATTCTCATAGCAAAACTAAGGGCTTCTCTATCTTTATTAAATCTAATATATTTACTCGAGGATATTGAGTCAGATTCTAATGGAAGATTTTTAATTGTTAAAGGAGTGATTTGTAGTAGAAAGGTTGTTTTGGTTCATCTGTATGGTCCTAATTTAGACAATACTTTTTTTTTAATTGCTTTACTGCAGGATTTAAATGAGTATATGTTGATAATGGGTGGGGAATTTAACAGTTCTTTAAATCCTGTGGTTGTTAAGAGCTCAAGTAATCAACGACTTCCAAATCGTTCCGCATCAGTTATTAACTCCTTTTTGACCGATTTTGGGTTGATCAAATTATGGAGGCATTTACACCCTGATAACAGAGAATATTCTTTTTTTTTCACATGTTGATAAAAATATTCGAGGATTGGTTATATTATAGTTGATCCCTGTCCTTTGCCTAATGTTAAAAACTCTGAATATGACGCTATTGTTATATCTGATCATGCGCCTTTGAGTTTGTCCTTTAAATTTGACGATCTCATTTTTGGCCGTCCACCATGGCACATGTCTCAGACTTTATTGCAAAACTCTGACTTTATCAGTTTTATCGAAAGCCAAACTAAAAATTATAATTTGTAGTATAATTTATGGTAATTACTTTTTTAAAACTTCTCGGAGTGATCCTTTTTTTATTTTGGGAAAATAATGTTATTAATTCTTTTTTGGATTTACTTAAAGAAAGCAGATTGATGCCTTTTGAACAATTAGTCGATAAGTACTCTCTATCATATTCACACTTTTTAGAATATCTTCAAGTTAGACATTTTTACAAAAATATTTAAGTAATTTTCCTTACATATTAGAGCCTGACTTGTTAGATAATATTATGAATATGAATTTGGATATGAATATTTTTACGTTTTAATGATATAGGAGGTATGTCTAAATTAATTTAATGGGATACATTCAAAGCATTTTTACGTGGTCAGATTATTTCTTATCAACTAAACTTAGAAAACAAACTAAAGCAGAAGTAAATATAATTTCAAAACAAATTAAAGATTTAAATAATATCTATGCGACTTCCCCTAATATTGACTTATTTTTAAAAAAAGGTGGAACTTCAATCACAACATAACCTGTTATTAATTCATACAATTGAAGTTTAAAGAGCCAATTTTGTATGTTTGGAGATAAAAATAATAAACTACTTGCATCTCATTTAAAATCAAGGCGCATTTAGGCAATTTTGAAAATTCGTAGAAAGGATGGTAACCTGGCTCGGGATTATGAAGAAATTAATATTTTTCAAATTTTTTATACTGAACTTTATAAATCTCAACGTCCTGTAGACACTTCTGAAATTAATGCTTTTTTTACGAAAGATTGCTTTTCCCTAAATTTCCGCTAAGGATCAAAAAACTCTTGATGCCCAAATTACTGAATCCGAAATTCATAAAGCTATTTTTTCGATGCAATCTGGTAACGCTCCGGGACTTGGTGCTTATCCTGTAGGATTTTATTAAAAAATTGGAAAATAGCTTCCTCCATATATGTTGAAAATGTTTAAAGAATCTTTTGTGAAGTGATTTACCCTCTAATTTTTATGAAACTTCTATTTCTTTAATTATCAAAAAGGAAAACGATCCTACTGATTGTGCCTCATACAGACCTATTTCATTATTGATTGTTGATGCTAAGATTCTCTCAAAGATAATGGCCAATCGGTTGGAGAGTGTAGGGGTAAAATCATTTTTAAAGATCAAGCAGGCTTTATAAAGTGTCGTTATTCTTTCTCAAATGTTCGGAGATTATTTAACATTATATATTCGCCTTCTTCTAAAACCCCAAATTGCGTTATATCTTTGAATGCTGAAAATGCATTTGATCGAGTCGAATGGAAATATTTGAATGTTTTAGAAAAATTTGGTTTAGGTATTACTTTTAACAATTGGATTAAAATAATATATAAAGCTCCTATTGCTATTGTTGTCACTAATAACTGTAAGTCTCCTTTTTTTCAGCTATCACGGGGTACAAGACAAGGTTGTCCATTAAGTCCATTGATATTTAACTTAGTATTAGAACCCTTTGCTATTGGTCTTCGTGAAGCCGAAAATACTCATGGGATTTTTGTGAATGAGACCATGCACAAAATCTGTCTTTACGCTGATGATTTATTGATATATATATATATCGAAACCTGAAAAATCTATTCCTGCTTTGCTAAAATTATTTGTCAAATTTGGAGACTTTTCAGGATATAAAATAAATTTTAGTAAAAGTGAATTATTTCTTTAAAATGAATCTGTATATATGATAATATTCCTTTTAAAGTTACGGATTGTTTCAGATACTTAGGTGTTATAATTACAAAAAAATATAAGGATATTTATAAAGCCAATTTTCCTCCTGTAGTGGACTTTATAAAGTACGCATTTAGTAGATGGAGCCCAGTTACATTTTCACCTATTGGTCGTATTCATGTAGTTAAAATGATGATTTTACCGAAATTATATTTATTTCAGAATATTCCTGTTTTTTGACTAAGAAGTTTTTTGATTGGATTGATTTTATTATTCTATCTTTTATTTGGGATAATAAAAGACGAAGAATTGGTAAATGCCATTTGCAAAAGTTGAAAAAGGACGGAGGTCTCGCTTTGCCTAATCTAAGGATGTATTATTGGGCTGTTAATTTGCGGTATATGTCCTTTTGGTTATATGGGGGTTATAGGAATGATCGACCAATTTGGGTAGACCTGGAACTGAGTGCTGTGAAATAGTTTTATTTAACTTCGTTATTAGGAGTTGCTCTACCTAAACAATTAGCTAAAGTTGCCAATTTAAACGTATATCCTGTGGTTAAGCACTCTCTACAGATTTGGATCCAGTTCCACAATTTTTAAGATTAAAAATTTTAAACTTCGTAGTGTAATTTATCGTAATTACTTTTTAAAACATTCTTGGAGTGGTCCAATTTTTTTACTTTGGAAAAATAAAAGTATTAATTCTTTTTTTGGATTTGTTTAAATAAGGCAGATTGATGTCTTTTGAACAATTAGTCGATAATTATTCTCTCTCATATTCACACTTCATAGAATATCTTCATTGTAAACATTTTTACAAACATATTTAAGTAATTTTACTTAGATATTGGAGGCTGACTTGTTAGATACTATTATGAAATGAACCCCTTGATGAAAGGTTCTATTAGAAGAATTTATTATTTATTATTACAATGGGATAAGCGTCCTTAAGATTAAACTGGATAGCGAGAAATAACTCAATTTGACTGTTATATGGGAGGATTGGACACGGATTCTGAAGCTGGTTATCTCTTCGATCTGTGCTAGTCATTCACTGATTCAATTTAAAATTGTACATCGTTACCATTTGACGAAGGAGAGACTTTCTAAATTATTTCCCAATGTTGATAAGTATTGTGATAGGTGTAAATCTGAGATAGCTACACTGACAGATATGTTCTGGTCAGGGTCTATATTAAAACAGTGTTGCAAGTCAGTTTTATCGACAATTTCTAAAACACATAATCAATTTACAGCCTAATAAATTGACTGTGCGTTTTGGAATAATTCCTCAAAATATCCATGGTATTTCTGTGTCTGAACAACATGTTATTGCGATTGTTACATTGATAGCTAGGAGGGCCATCTTGTTGAAATGGAAGGATATTTCAGCTCCTACTTTGTCACAATGGTTTTTCTCAAGTGATGCTGTGTCTTAGCTTGGAGAAAATTAGAAGTCCAACCTTTGAACCTTTATTTGATTTTGAGAAGAGATGGATAGGATGAGACCAGTCGAGAATAATACTATTGGAACAATGTATACTAGACAATGTCTGTTCGGGAGGGTCTAAACTAATCCGGCGGTGGACTGGAACTGGAGTGATCGTGCTGAGGATGAGGGAGTTGGTTCAGAAACAGTGCCAGTGTGTAGTCAGACTCTGAGTGAAGAGAAGCTCATAATAGAACAAAAATGCAGTCAACAGGATACTGCAATGTTAAATGTGACAAAATTGAACACGGTGAACGCAGGACGAAAGGTGTTATACTTCAAAGCGCGCAGTATATGGAATAAGGTTGATGAAATTGTAACAAGTTACAAACTGGCGTGTAAGAAGTTGTGGGTATCACTGAATTGTGGCGGAAAGTAGATTTTAGCTGGGAACTTAACGTCCAAGGATTCACGTTGTATTTTAAGGATAAACAGATAGGCGGATCAGTTGTTGTATATCTGTTGGTAAAAAAAAATGCAATCATATTATCAGAAATAGGTGACATAGTGTCGAAAGTTATTGAATCGTTGTAGGTGGAGTAACAGACTGCAACGGTAAAAAAGACCCTGATGGGAGTAATATACAGACCTCCAAACAATAATAAAGATCTAGTTTGCAAATTCCAATGGGAGATAGAAATTACATGCTAAGCAGACAATGTTTCAATAATACGGGGAATTTAAATATACACGTAGACTGGGAAGACCAGGTTGCTGCGAGATCCCAAGGAAAACCTCCGAGATGGCTTTTGGAACAGCTCTGGTTGAGCCCACTGCGGGATCAGCTGTTCTCGATTCGGTGTAGTGCAATGAACGGAAGTTGTTTGTGGAACTTAAGGTAAAGGAACCCTTCGGGATAAGTGATGATAACATGATAGAATTCACCCCGCAGTTTTGTCTTATGATTTCATACCCCGATCATTTTCAATAGCATTTCAATTTTCTATTTTAAGTCAGCACATTAAAGGTGTTTTCTAATGTTGATTTATGGAAGTTGTGTGTGTGTGTGTGTGTGGAATAGTTAAAAGTTGTTGTCGCTTCTGTATCCGGACGGGCTTCATGTATCGGCCCTGTCTGTAATAATGGACCGGTTTTAATGTAATTGTACGACTCCGACTCTCAGACTGGATCAGGATTCCACTGATACAAATGTAAACACCTTTTATGAGTTGGCATTTTAAAGCGAGAACTTGGTGAATGACGCTTGCCACCTGATTTCACCTGTATCAGTAATCAAACTGAGCTAATCTGCTGCAGGATCCTGTGCTGCGGTCGATAGTTTCTGCTTTCTCGTGACATTGTCGGCTTGAATTTGTTGTTCTTTTGTATTTTATATTGGTTCAGAGTTCACCACCTTGTGTTGCCCCGTTCCTGGGAAAAGGACTCCAACTCTGCCAAACCTTCGACGTTTCCTTATCGACATCGACTCTGTTCAGATCGTGGGGATGTCTTCCACAGAGGGTCATGTTCTTCCATTGGTTAACTCTTTCTTCCAAAGTGATAATTTTGTCATTTTTTTCTATATTGTACTTTTATTTAAGTTTAATGGTGCGGTGTCCATATCAGAATTCCACATGCTCGCGTTGATCGCTAAATCCTCTCTTCCTTGATGAAACGTCATCTCTCGAAGTTTCAGCTGACTAGTGCGTGAACTTATTACGTCTGTTATTCCTCTTCCGTCTCTATACGAGGTAACTGCGCTCAAGTGTATGTAGTGTTTTCTAAAAATTTTATCTCAATTGTTATTTTTCTTTATCAGTTTTCCAGATCTGTTTCGAAAAACAAACATAATGTATTTGCAGCAAACCTGTGTGTTGCCTTTGTTATATTTTCACTATTGAGCTCTTTCTGGCGCATTTTCTTAAGCCCTGAAATGATTTATTTCCATTTGTCACACTATGATCCAATTCGTTTGCATTTTGATATCCCAGGTATTTATCTGTTTCATTTCCATCCATCAGGTGTATCGGACATTGCTGCTCTACTCGCTCTATTGTGTTCTATTGTGCTCTACTCGCTTCATTGTGTTTAATGTTCTGCGGTTATCCAGTCCAAATGACATGTGTCTCCAGTGTGGGGCAGATTTAAATAGTTTTTGGTAGTCAACATAACAACATTAAAGCTTTCACATTCATTTGGGCTTGATTTAGAATTTCAGAATCTATTATCAGTTATCTTTACATATTTTCACACCCTCACGGCATACTTTCTGCTCTTCTGTAAGTATATTGTGATTATCTCAGTGAGTATCGAGGAGCTGTGGGATGCATGATGTTACAATTTTATATCCTGCTTTTAAACGGGTAAATGTTTATCAATGATATTACTGCTGCTGCACGTTTTCTTTTCCTTTTGCTCTCAGCTCCGGCTGCTAAAGACAGACAGACAGACAAACTTTATTGATCCCGAGGGAAATTGTGTTTCGTTACAGTCACACCAACCAAGAGTAGTGTAGAAATATAGCAATATAAAACCATAATTAAATAATAATAAGTAAATTATTCCAAGTGGAAATAAGTCCAGGACCAGCCTATTGGCTCAGGGTATCTGACATTCCGAGGGAGGAGTTGTAAGGTTTGATGGCCACAGGCAGGAATGACTTCCTGTGACGCTCAGTGTTGCATCTCGGTGGAATGAGTCTCTGGCTGAATGTACTCCTGTGCCCAACCAGTACATGATGGAGTGGATGGGAAACATTGTCCAAGATGGCATGCAACTTGGACAGCATCCTCTTTTCAGACACCAACCTCAGAGAGTCCACTTCAACCCCCACAACATCACTGGTCTTATGAATGAGTTTGTTGATTCTGTTAGTGCCTGCTACCCTCAGCCTGCTGCCCCAGCACACAACAGCAAACATGACAGCACTGGTCACCACATCAGACACTCCCTCCCTTCCCAATACATCCCCTCCCTTCCCATCCCATGTTCCCCTCCCTCCACGTCCCATCACTTTCCCTCCCTCCCTGTCCCATCATTCCCATTCTCTTCCTGTCGTTTCACTCCTCCTTACACCGGCTTTACCTTCTCCATGTCGGCCTCCAGTTTGTGACAGAAACTTTCGCCCCTTTGCCTCCGTCCCCTATTGAGTCAGTGACTTCGCCACGCTCACCGTCTCATCAGTCCACTCCTCGTCCCATCACTCCTCTTCCTCCCAAACCCGTCACCCCACCTCCCCAAAACACTCATGTATATGTGTATGTGTGAATATCTGAGATATATACATGTTTATTCAATGACAAAATCATTAGAATTAAAACATATATACAATACCCAAGACGATAGAAAACACAAATTAAAATACTGTTATTACAATCAATAATACACGCGATCCCGGGATTGCATCCATGTTCCTTCGCCATAGATTCTGAGTGTGACAGTGGCCATTGTAAGTCAGTGTCTCACTCCATCCCTGGCGGCCACATCAACCAAGCATTCGCCCATTTTAAATCAGCGCGACCCTCGTGCTCACTTCTACCAAAGCCGCCACTCCCTCCCCAGCGGCCATTTCAAGTGAAGCGTCGGCCATTTGAGGTCAACGTGTCCTTCACTCCTTCTCTGCCGCTCACTTTAACCAAGGCGTCGCTTCCTCCTTGGTTCCGTTTCAACCTTCCGGAACGGGGTCTCTGCCTTTGTCTCAACAGAATAAACGATGGTGACAGCCGTTTTCAATCAGAGTGTCAGCCCCTGCCTTCCTGGCGCTCATGTTAAACAAGGTATCACAAACCCTAAACTGCCCCGTCAGACAGTTTAAGCGAAGCGGCGGCTATTTTATGTCAGTTCGTCATTCTGTCCCATTAGATCATTTTACATCGACCCATTATCCCTTCTCTCTTCCCAATGCGCCACTCTCTCCATTTCGGCCATTTTACCCGGTGCGTCTCTCCCTCCTGTTGGTCATTTGAAGTCTGTCCATCACTCTCTCCCCGTCGGCCATTGTAACCAAGGACTCAGGGACTACTTCAGGTCGGGCCGCCACTCCCTCTAATTTGTCAACTCCTGGTGTCCATTTTCTCTCAGAGTATCCCTCCCTCCCTGCTGATTATTTTCAATGTGCGAGTCACCCCCTCCCTGGTGACAGCGTTATGTCCGCGCGTCACTCTCTCCCTAGTTATGATTTATAGTCTGGCTTTAATCCAGAATCCTATTTTTAATTATCAAAAGTAACTCCCTCCCTGTTGATAATTTTCACTCAGCGTGTCATCCCCACCCTGTCGGTCATTTTACATCTGCCTGGCACTCCCACCGTCTTGTCAGTGTGTCACTCCTTCTCTGCCGGCCCTGAGAAACAAGGTGACCATGGCCATCTTAATTCCGCCCATCGCTCCATGGGCCCATTGTCACTCAGCCCATCACTTCCCCCCCCAGACCACTTTCAGTCAACCTTTCACTCCCTCCCCAGTGACCATTCTAAATCCTTCTGTCGTTCCCTCCCTATTCACCATTTTCAATCAGGAAACCCTCGCAGGACAGACACTCTCGACCACCCTCCACTCGATTGCGCGGACTGTGTATCACAAATAATAAATATATCACCAACAACAGAGACCGATCCGACATCCTTATCTCGGATCCTGTGCGACATCACTCCGAGTGTCGTGGAGAGAGGAGGATACAGACACCAGGAAACGTGTGGTAATATTCCCGGTGACGATACAGAGACCCAACACCGTGCGCGGTAATACTCTTGGTGTAGAGACTGAGATCGGGAACCGTCTCTGGCAAAATTCCCAGTTTGGGTTTTGGAGACCGGGAACCGTACCCTGTGTAATTTCCTGTGTGCTCTGTGAACACGGGGAACCGGGCGCAATGAATCTCCCGGTGTGGGGAAACGGAAACCATAAAACTCTCTCACACGCACCCCACCCCCACCCCCGCCATTTTCAGGAAGGCATGCCGAAGTTCCTTCAGTCTGATCATATCCACCGTCTCTGCCAGAATTTAGAACATCGTCATTTGTACAAAGTCGTCAATATCCTCATGACCCTCGACTTTCCTTGTAACTAATGAACCATCGGCGTTTTCGTGAAATTCCCTAAACACAGCCCTGAGTTCTGTCAAACATGGAATTTGGGCGTCGCGGCCAATTACCAGGTTCACAGACCCGTTGGAAATGAACTGGAAGGTGGGAGTGAAAGGGAAGAGCTGGGTCCCATTTGGAGTGAACGGGAAGGGGTGGCATCCAGTTGGAACCTTCAGACGGTAGGAGTGAATGGGAAACAGTGCAGACGGTGGGGGTAAATGAGAAGGTGTCATCCGGTTGGCAGGCAAACGGTGGGAGTTAATGGGAAAGGGCGGAGCCCACTGGGAGGGAAAGGGGTGGGATCCGTTGGGCGTTTGGACGATGCAAGCGACTGGGTAGGGGTACGTCCCGTTAGGAATGCGGATGGGTGGAGTGAATGGGAAAGATTGGCATTTGATTGGGATCGCGGTCCATGTGAGTGGACAGGAAGGGACAGGGTCCTGTGAGGAGTGCGGACCGTGTTAGAGGACGGGAAGGGGTGGAGTCACGTTTTGCAAAATTATCCTCAACTTCAATTTCATCCTGGGTGACTTCATGACCCGAGAGGTCAAATGTGATTGTTAACCGCTATGGTTATGATTCCCATTTGTACTCCCCTGCCCGTTTGTGCACCCTCCCACCCTCTCCTAGTCTGTGAACACTGCATTACTCCTCGTCTCTGTGCCCACTTCTACATATATTCATCGTGTGTGTGAGTGTGTGTGGTTCCCTGTGCTGCAGTTCCAAGGTGAACACAGTGAGAGTCTCCTTTGTAATCTGATTCAACTCGAGAACTCAGTTGATATATCTCACACTTTTTTTCGTGTCTGACTCCAGGAGTTTGTGATGGGACAGTGCGGAGGGATCTTCACTTTGTGTCTGACCTCGTGAGTGTGTAATAGGATGATGCAGAGGGAACTACACTCTGTGCCTGACCCCAGGAGTGTGTGATTGGATGGTGAGGAGGTAGAAAACCTCTGTGTCTGACGCCAATATTCCATCCCACATCCCTCTCATACTCAGGACCTCAGTGGACTCAAGTTGATTTTATCTGTCTGCGGGGGGCAGGCGGGGGTCAGTTAACCAGGAAGGAGGCTGGGTAGAGATGAGTTCCAGGGCAACCAGACTCTGCTAGTCTGACCTCCCTCAGCCTGGTGCTGAGACGCTACTGTGTCAGCATGAGCTCCGACCCACTGTTGCGGTGCACAGGGTGCGGGGGGCAGCAGAAACCTCAAATAAAACTCGAGTCCGGCACCAGGACAGGAAGTTACAGCGGTTTATTGGTTTGATCATGACAAATGTAAATTAAACGATGTGTGAGCTGCTGACGTGCGGGTATAAATAAGCTGCTCCTGACTCACTCACAGTCACACAATTAACCGACCAGTGGCAACAAGTGACAGTTTGAATAATCAGTCCCATTTCTCACCGTCACTCTGCATCGGGGAACCGATGTTTATAAAATCACACTTCAGGACAGTGACCGAGATCGCTACAGATCCAGGGTCACTCCTGAGGGATTTGTCAATTTAACATCATTATATCGGCCAGGCTGCAGAATGCACTGTCTTCAGCAAAGGGAGCAAAAGGTTTCTCTCCTGGGATAATCCCACCCCGGGACACTGGTGTCCCAGACTGAGCCCCTGCCCCTGGGCCCTTCCTGTCTGTGTAATTCCCCGGGGTCTCACGAGAGGGAGTCACAAACCTGCATATCCAGCGGAAGCTGTGCTGCAGGACAACAGGCGGAAATACGTCACTGCGGGACCGCATCCGATGTAACCGAGCGCAAGACTGGAGCTGGTTCCGTTAAAACAGTTGGGAATTACCCCGGCGCGCAGTCATTATAGGTAATGGCAGGAGTTAAAGGGGAGGGCGGGTGTTAAATTGGAGGGGGGAGTTAGAGGGCAGGGAATCGGCCAAAGTGTACCTAAGCCCCGGGTGGTGATGTTCACACTTCCAGCTGTTCACAGATACACTCTCAGTCTGGGTCTGACTCTCCGCAGAGATCCCGCTTCCTTCCTCCCGGTCTCACTGAACCGATTCCACCACAGCCTGAAACAGATGGGAGAATAAAGATGAAATAAACAGATTACACAACAGTGACAGTAACAGGGGACCGGGGTTAATGTTTCAACAACACTCACAGACAAATATCACCTGAAAACCCGAGGATCTGCTAATATTTTATCACATTGAACATTGACTCAAACACTCACACAATCTGCTCCAGATTCGGGAGGGTCAGTATGAGGCGGCGGAGAGCGGGGACAGATCGGTCTGTCAGCAAGTTGAATCCCAAGTCCAGCTCCTTCAGTGATGGGTTTGTACTGAGAGCGGAGGCGAGATCTTCAGCACCAGAATCTGTGAGATCGACAAACTCCAGCCTGGAGATGAGAGAGAGTGTGGGTGAAGGATACAGAGAGACAGGAGACGGTACAAATCCCCGGTGTTTATCAGTAACACAATTACTGATCACATTAATGTTCAGTGTCAGACACCCAGTGACTGTAAACACAATCTCCCACAGCCTGGTACTTACCACAGTTTCTGTATTTTACACTCCGGGTTCGTCAGAGCCACAGACACCAGTTTCACTCCTGAATCTCCCAGTTGATTACCACCCAGGTTCAGCTCCGTCAGTGATGTGTTTGTACTGAGAGCGGAGGCGAAATCCTCGGCACCAGAGTCCATGAGACCAACATCCCTCAGCCTGGAGATGGGAGAGAGTGAGGGTGAAGGACACAGAGAGACAGGAGACGGTACAAATCCCCAGTGTTTATCAGTAACACAATTACTGATCACATTAATGTTCAGTGTCAGACACCCAGTGACTGTAAACACAATCTCCCACAGTCTGGTACTTACCACAGTTTCTGTATTTTACACTCCGGGTTCCTCAGAGCCGCAGACACCAGTTTCACTCCTGAATCTCCCAGTTTATTACCACCTAGTCTAAACACAAACAGACAGATTGATGAACAAAGTGATTCAAACCGTGGCTCTGAGGGAATTTCTCTCACTCTGATATTTCAGGAAACATTAAACCCTTCAGTAAATCACTGATTGAAGTTCCCATCACTGTCAATATCCCTCACTGTCCAGCTCCAGGTGATTCACCGGATGTCAGTAATATTGTCTGTCGGTGTGACACTGTAAATTCCAGATATTCTGTCCCATTCCCCGATGGAGAGAAAAGTGTTCCTGACAGAAATGCAGAAATGTCAATGGGACACAATGAAATAGAGCCAACCGAGCTAAAGGGATGGGGAAGAGAGATACCACAGGACGTCAGATGGACGAGTGAACCAAAAGCATGAAGGGGGATGTGGAAGAGAGATCCAACAGCAGGAATGTATTGGGAAGAGTGATCCCATAGGATGAAAGGGGATGGGAAAAGAGATGCCACAGGAGCAAAGGGGGTGCAGAAGAGAGATCCCACAGGAAGAGGAGGGATGGGGAAGAGAGATCATACGAGAGGATGGGGGATGCGTAGGAGAGATACCTCAGGAGGAATGGGGATGCGAAAGAGAGATCCCACAGGAGGAAAGGGGATGGGGAAGAGAGATCCCAGAGGAGGAAGGGGTTGCGGAAGAGATATCTGACAGGAGGAATGGGGATAAGTAGGAGAGATACCTCAGGAGGAATGGGGATGGAAAAGAGGACCCAGGAGGAAGTCAGATGGATGAGAGATCCAAAAGGAGGAAGGTATGGGGCAGAGATCCTGCAGGAGGAAAATGAATGGGGAAGGGAGATCCCACAGGAGGATGGGGGAAAGGGGAGATCCCACAGGAGGAAGGGGGATGGGGTAGAGAGACCCCCAAGGAGAAAGTCCGATGGATGAACGATCCCAGCGGAGGAAGGCGGATGGGAAAGAGAGATCACACAGGAGGAAGGGTGACGGGGAAGAGCAATCCCACAGGAGGAAGGTGAATGGGGAAGGAAGATCCCACAGGAGGATGAGGATGAGTGATCCAACAGCACGATGTTGATGGGGAGGAGAGAGCGCGCAGGAGGAAGGGGATGTGGAGAGCGATCCCACAGGGGGAAGGGGATGTGGAGAGCGATCCCACAGGAGGAAGGGGATGTGGAGAGCGATCCCACAGGGGGAAGGGGATGTGGAGAGCGATCCCACAGGGGGAAGGTGGTTCGGGAAGAGAGCTCCCACAGAAGGAAGATAGTTGATGAAGAGAGATCCCACAGGAGGAAGGGGGATGGGGAAAAGAGATCCCAAGCAGGAGGTTGATGGGGAAGAGAGATTCCACAGATGGAAGATGTATGTGGAAGAGAGATCCCACAGGATGAAGGTGGATGCTCAGGAGAGATCCAACAGTTGGAAGGAAGGGGTGTGGGAACAGAGAGGCCAGTGGACGAAAGGGGGATGGGAAAGCGAGATCTCACAGTTGGATTGCTACCTGTGCCACGTGCTAGTGAGGTTAGAAATAGGAAGATAATGCAGCTAAATACATGGCTGAGGGGATGGTGCACGAGGAGGGGTTCATGTTTCTGGACAATTGGGCTTTCTTCCAGGGGAGCTGGGACCAGTTCGAATTGGACAGTTTGCACCTGAACTAGAGGGGACTAACATCCTTGCCGGTAGGTTAGCAAGTTCTGCTCCCGGGGTTTTAAACAAGGTTGCGGGGGAGGGGAACCAGAGTGTTAGAGCAGATAGTGAGGTGGAGGAGGATAAGGGTCATGCGAGGACTGCTTGTATAGACAGATATCAAAGGTTTGTACGTGACAGAATTGTTCTCAGGTGCATTTATTTCAATGCAAGGAGTACTGTAAGTAAGGCAGATGAGCTTACGTCGTGGATTGGCACATGGGATTACTGCATTATTGCTATTAGTGAGACTTGGTTGCAGGAGGGGAAGGACTGGCAGCTTCATATTCCGAGGTTACGTTGTTTCAGACGTGATAGAGGGGGAGGGATGAAAGGGGGAGGAGTGGCATTACTAGTCAGGGGAATATCACAGCTGTGCCTAGACGGGACAGCCCGGAGGGCTCGTCTACAGAGGCCATATGGGTGGAGTTGAGGAACGGGAAAGGTGTGACCACACTAATAGGGTTGTATTATAGACAACCCAATAGGCAGAGAGAATCGGAGAAGCAAATCTGTAGAGAGGTAGCAGACCAATGTAAGAAACAGAAAGTTGTAATTGTGTGGGATTTTAATTTTCCACATATTGACTGGGACTCCCACTCTGCGAAAGGGTTAGATGGCATGGAGTTTGTCAATTATTCTGAAAAGTTTTTAAAATCAAAATATTGAGGTACCAAAGATAGAGGGTGCAGTACCTGATCTCCTATTAGGGAACCAGACAGGTCAGTTGACAGAAATATGTGTAAGCAAATATTTTGGGTCCAGTGACCAGAATGTCATTAGTTTCAAGATAATTATGGATAAGGACAGGACTGGTCCACCAGTTAAGTATCTGAATTCGAGAAGGGCCAATTTTGTGGAAATGAGAGAGGATCTGGGAAGAGTGGATTGGGATAAGTTGTTTTCTGGCAAGGATGTGTTCAGTAAGTGGAACGCCTTCAAGAGTGAAATTTTGAGAGTGCAGAGTTTGCATGTTCCTGCCAGGATTAAAGGCAAAGTTAACAGGCAGAGGGAACCTTGGTTTTCAAGGGATAGTGGTGATCTGGTTAAGTAGGTGATTAGCAGGTATAGGAAACAAGGAACAAATGAGGTACTTGAAGTGTATAGAAAATGTAAGGGAATACTAAAGAAGAAAAATCAGTAAGGAAAAAAGAAGACATGAGGTTGCGTTGGCAGATCATGTGAAGGTAAACCCGAAGGGTTTCTACAAGTATATTAAGTGTGAAAGGATAGTAAAGGACAAAATTGTTCCCCTAGAAGATCAGAGTGGTCGTCTACGTGTGGTGCCTCATGAGATGGGGGAGATCTTAAACAGTTCTTTGCATCAATGTTTACTCAGGAACCTGGCATAGCGGATATGGAATTAAGGGAAACAACCAGTAGTGTCATGGAACATATAGAGATTAAAGAGGAGAAGCTGCTTGCTGCATTACGGTGAATAAAGGTAGATAAATCCCCGGGCCTGACATGATATTTTCTCGGACCTTGAGAGAGACTAGTGTAGAAATTGCAGGGCCCCTGGCAGAAATATTCAAAATGTCCTTAGCCACGGGTGCGGTGTCAGAGGATTGGAGGGTAGCTCATGTTGTTCCGTTGTTTGAAAAAGGCTCCAAAAGTTCACCAGGTAATTACAGGCCAGTGAGCCTGACATCAGTCGTAGGTAAATTATCAGAAGGTGTTCTGAGAGATCGGACATACAAGGATTTGGACAGCCAAGGGCTGATTAAAGATAGTCAGCATGGCTTTGTTCATGGTAGATCATGTTTAATGAATCCTGTAGAGTTTTTCGAGGAGGTTACCAAGAATGCATATGAAGGAAAGGCTGTGGATGTTGTCTACATTGACTTTTGTAAGGGCTTTGACAAGGTCCCACATAAGAGGTTAGTTCTAAAAGTCCGGACACTTGCTATCCATGGAGAGGTTGTAAACTGGATTTGAAATTGGCTGTGTGGGAGAAGACAGAGAGTGGTAGTGGATGATTGCTTCTCAGACTGGAGGCCTGTGACTAGTGGTGTGTCTCAGGGATCTGTGCTGGGACTATTGTTGTTTGTTGTCTGTATCAATGATCTAGATGATAATGTGATAAATTGGATCAGCAGGTTTGTGGATGACACTAAGATTGGAAGCGTTGTGGACAGCGAGGAAGGCTTTCAAAGCTTGCAGACGGATGTGGACCAATTGGAAGAATGGGCCAGAAAATGGCAGATGGAATTTAATTCAGACAAGTGTGAGGTGTTCCATTTTGGAAGGACAAATCAAGCTACAACATTCACGATAAATGGTAGGGCACTGAAGAGTGCAGATGAACAAAAGGATCTGGGGGGTTCCGATACATAAGTCCCTGAAAGTGGCGTCAGAGGTGGACAGGGTTGTAAAGAAGGCTTTTGGCATTCTGGCGTTCATAAATCAAAATTGAGTTTAGGAGTTGGAATATTATGGTGAGGTTGTATAAGTCATTGGTGAGGCCACATTTGAAGTATTGTGTGCAGTTCTGATCACCTAACTACAGGAAGGATATCAGTAAGGTTGAACAAGTGCAGAGAAGATTTACTGGGATGTTGCCGGGTCTTCAGGAGTTGAGTTACAAGGAAGGATTGAGCAGGTTAGGACTTTATTCCTTGGAGCATAGAAGAATGAGGGGAGATTTGATAGAGGTTTACAAAATTATGAGGGTATAGACAGGGTAAATGTGAATAGGCTCTTTCCACATAGATTAGCAGAGATAAATTACAGGAGGACGGCTTCAGGGTGAAAGGGGAAATGTTTAGGGGTAAATTCTTCACAGAGGGTGGTGAGAGTGTGGAATGAGCTGCCATCTGATGTGGAAAATGTGGACTCACTCTTAAGCTTTAAGAATAAATTGGATAGATACATGGATGGGAGAGGTCTGGAGGGTTATGGACTGGGTGCAGGTCAATGGGACTCGCGGAATACGGTTTTGGTACAGACTAGAAGGTCCAAAAGGCTTGTTTTCTCTGCTGTAGTGTTCTGTGATTTTATGATTCTATGGTGAGGAGAGTTCACAAAGGCAAAAGACGGGTGGGGATGGGGAAGAGAGATCCCACAGGAGGAAGGGGATGGGGAACAGAGATCCCACAGGAGGAAGGGGGATATAGAGAGAGATTAAACAGGATGAAGGGGGAAGGGGTTAAGAGATTGGCCAGGAGGAAGAGGGATGTGCAAGAGAGTTCCCACAGGAGGATGTGGGATTGGGAAGAGAAATCTCACAAGAGGAAGGGGGGCGGGGAAGAGAAATTCAACAGGACAATGGGGCATGCCAAAGAGAGATCCGACAGGAAGAAGTCAATGGGGGAGAGAGATCCCACAGGAGGAAAGGGTATGGGGAAGCGAGTTCCAACAGCAGGAAGGGATAGGGAAGAGAAATCCATAGAAGGAAGGGGGATGTGGAAGAGCGATCTCACAGGAGCAAGGGGGATGGGGAAGAGAGATCCCACAGGAGGAAGAGGGATGGGGAGGAGAGATCCCACAAAAGGAAGGGGGATAAGGAAGAGAGATGTCACAGGAAGGGTGGTGGGGTGTGTGGACAAGACATCCCACAGGAGGATGAGGAAAGAGTAATAGAGAGTCCACGGGAGGAATGGGGATGGGGGCGAGATTCCAAAGAATGGAAGGGGGATTGGGATGAGAGGTCCTACAGGAGGATTCCAAGGGTAAATTATAATCCTACAAGATGAGAGGATGCAGAAAATTTTTGTACATGTGTGTTGGGTCTGAACAGAGCCCCTGAGGAGATGCGCCCTCGCTCTTTGCCTATCTGGAAGTGAGCAAAGTCACACACGGGGAAGGGCAGTGGGAGGACAATCTCACAATGGTATTTCTTTCCTTCTCACTGGGACAGTCTGCTAACCGTCTCTTGTCCCTCACCGGGAAGGGGGTGTGACTCTCTGACCCACCTGCTGCAGTCAAGTGTCGGTCTGGGTGTCAGTAACAGTGAGAAGGAACATTGTCAATGGACGTGTCACAGGCAGCGAGAAACACGGCCATTCCTGTGATTTACTACCATTCAACCAATGGCCGTTGTTCACTGATCTGATGAAGTCTCCAACATCCCTTCACAAGGAACCACAGAACCCTCCCGTCCTTGGGGAATTACTGACTGATCCACTGGGCATTTGTCACAACTCTTCACAATCTGATTTACTACAAATTTATCAAAATTCCTTTACATTGAAACAACACAATGGAACAGTTTCACAGATCAGAGTGAGAGATAAATCAAGTTACCTCAACTCCTGGCACTTGTGCAACCCAGGTCCCAGCCGCTGTATTCCCTCATACTTAATGTGGCAGATCTCCAGGTCGAGCTGTTTTATTGTATCACAGAGTCCGAAGACATGAGACAGGACCGCGCAGTCAATCGGGGTCAGTGTCATTTCACTGAATGAAAGTGTTTCCACAGATCCCAGTGCGGCCTGAGCCAGTCCACGATTCTGAGACTCAAACAGGTAGTGCAATGTGTTCAGGAGGCTCCTTTTACCAGCTTCACTCCATGTGTTTCCACTCTGGCGTTTAATCTCCTCGTTCACCCAGTCAATCACCCGGCAGGTCGTTTGATGAGGAAATGGACCCAGAAACTCCTCCAGGCCCCGAGCTGTCATTGGGGAGGAGAGACCAGCAACAAAACGGAGAAAAACCTCAAATCGCCCATCTGTCGTGCTGTGGACTTCAGTGAGGAATTTAAGGATATCCCCGGGATGTGGTTTCTGGAATTGTGCGACTGCAGCTACAAACTCTTGAATGGTGAGGTGTGGGAATGTGTACACCACACTCCGGGCAGAATCCTCTGTCTCCAAAAGCTCCATCAGGAATCCAGACAGGAATTGGGAAGGCTGCAGATTGTACTTGATCAAATCTCCATCTGTAAACACAATCTTCCTCTCGGACACTCCTCTGAAGGCCATCTGACCAACCCTGAGTAACACATCACGGGGGTTCTCAATCTCACGGCCGTGGTTTTTCAGGATGTTGTAAATATAGTAGGAGTACAGTTGGGTGATGGTCTTGGGAACTCGCTGTGGGTCCCTGACTCTTTGTGTGAAGAAGGGGCCCAGTGCCAGAGCGAGGATCCAGCAGTAGGAGGGGTTGTAGCTCATGGTGTACAGGATCTCGTTCTCCTTCACATAATTGAAAACAGCTTCCGCCACCGTCTGATCTTCAAAATGTCTGATGAAATATTCCTTCCGTTCCTCACCAACAAATCCCAGGATTTCAGCCCGGACACTGATATTCGCCTTTTCCAATAAATGTAACGCAGTGGGGCGAGTGGTCACCAGCACTGAACACCCTGGGAGCAGCTTGCCCTGGATTAAACTGTACACAATGTCAGACACCTTGCACTTGAATTCAGGATCTGTGCATGTGGACTGAAGGTCTGTATCTCTAGGACTGTCAGCAAAATCAATTGTGTCATTGAATTCATCCAAACCATCAAATATAAACAGCAATCCCTTTGGATTCTTCCAGACCTCTCTCAAGATATTCCCAAAGTAAGGATACCGATCGAGTATCAGTTCCTTCAGATTTATTCTGCAGTTAATGGTGTTTAAATCCCGGAATTTGAAACTGAAGACAAACTGGAATTGTTGGTATATTTTCCCTGTGGCCCAGTCATAAACAATATTTTGTACCATTGTTGTTTTCCCAATCCCCGGGACTCCGGCCACTGCTGCCGAACTCCCAGATTTGGATTTACTTCGCGAAAAGCTGCTCTGAAACAGCTGATCCATCTGAAGTTTTTCCAGGAGTCCACTGAGATGTTTTCGTCTCCACTCCTCGTGGTCTCTGCCTCTTGCCAGCAGCTCATGTTCCACCAGTCTCCGATCTCGAACAGTAGAAATGACCGTGAGCTCAGCGTATCGATCAACCAGCTGGAAAACCTTCACCTTCTCCCTCATCAGGATCGTGTTCACTCTCAGTGTTTCAGTTTGTGCCCGCAGAGTCTCCTTGTGTTTCTGTTGAACATCTTCCATGGGGACAGACAGTGGACAAACTGTTAGATGTCTCAACTCAGAACTCAGTATGTAAGCACACAAGAGTTAGCTCAGAGCTGTTGCATTGATTGGATTCATCAATGGATGTTCGTTCAGTGAAGTAAATTAAATTAACAGACCGCTGACTGGACTGAGAGGCCTGTTCCAGATAAACACCAGGTCATCACATTTCCACATTAACTGTGCTGTGAAGGTGAGTATTTCCCTGGTAGTTTACTGACCCCCAACTGTCCCATACTGGACAATCTCACACTACTGTCACAGCTGTCATTTTTTGTGGAAGAATCTTTTAATCCACAATGTTGATGTGGCATATGGAGATGGAGAAGAGGGTAGTGGGCATTCTGTCAAAGGAACAGATTGGGGAATCATAGCTCCCCTTCCCACCCACCATCACTGATACAAAATACAAAGAAGTAACTTTGCGCATCAGCACGTGCACTGTGGGTGGCTGGTTGGGGTGTGTGGCATCTCAAAGTGGCTTTGAATCCTGTCAGGGGTGTGTGGGGCCTCACAATGTGTCAGGGCCGTAACAAGAGTCTGTGGGGTCTCACAGTGTGACTGCACCGTCAGAGGTGTGAGGTGACTCACAGTGTGTCGGGACAATATCAGGGGTATGTGGAGGCTCACAGTGTGTGTGGATCCTGTCATGGGTATGTGGGGTCTCACAGTTTTTCAGGATCCAGTCAGGGGTCTTACAGTGTGTCGTGAACCTGTCACGGAATCTGTCAAAAGGGGGTCAGGACCCTGTCATGGGAGTGTGGGATCTCACAATGCGTCAGAAACCTGACACGGGTGTGTGGGGTATCACAGTGAGTCACGACCCTGCCCGGTTTTATCGGGTCTCGGTGTGTGGCAGGACCCTGTCAGATGTGTGTGGTGTCTCACAGTGTGTCAGGACCCTGCCAGGGGAGTGTGCAGTCTGACAATGTGTCAAGACCCTGTCAAGGGTGTGTAGTGTATCAAAGGCTGTCAGGACCCTGTCAGGGTGTATGGGATCTTGCAGTGTATCAGGACTCTCTGAGGGTGTGTGGGGTTTCACAGTGTTTCAGGACCCTGCCAATTGTGTGTGGGTCTCACGATGTGTGAGGACCCTACCAGGTGAGTGAGGGGGCTTACTGTGTGAGAGGGCCCTGCAGGTGTGTGTGGGGTCTGACAATGTGTCAGGACCCTGCCAGATGTGTGTGGGGTCTCACAGTGTGTTTAGACCATATCAGAGATGTGTGGGGTCTCGCTGTGTGTCAGGAAACTGTCAGGGGTGTCTGGCCTCTCATAATGTGTCAACACCCTGTCGGGAGGTGGTGTGGCATCTCACAGTGTGGCTGCCCCCTGCCTGGGTTGTATATGGTCTCACAGTGTGTCGGGACCTTGTCAGAGTTGTTTTGTCTCACAGTACATCAGGACACTGTCAGTGGTGTGTGGGGTCTCACAGTGCATCAGGAACCTGTCAGAGGTCTGTGGGGTCTCACAGTGTCAGGACCCTGCCAGGTTTTATAATGGTACTAAGATATCCGACCATTCTGAAATTAACAACGTATTTTTAAGACTTGTATTTTAAGTCGTATCAATCTGATTCTTCTTCAGATGATACCTATATGAATGCTTTTTTCAGTAATATCAACATTCCCACATTGTCTGCTGATTGCCTAATACAGTTTGATCAGCCTATTTCCAATGAAGAAGTGGCTGAGGCTATAAGTGCTTTACATTCTGTTAAGACCCCATGACCTGACTGCTTTCCTGGGGAGTTTTGTAAAACCTTCACTACATTACTTACACTTTATTTATCCTCTGTTTTATCAGAGTCCTTTAAATCAGGTAAACTCCCTAATCTTTTTATGAAGCTTTTATTTCTCTTATTCTTAAAAAAAAATCCAGCTGCATGTTCTTCATGCGGACTGACTTCTTTATTAAATGTTGATTCAAAAATTTTATCCAAAATCTTAGCTCGAAGACTTCAAAATATTTTACCATCTATTATATCAAATAACCAGACAGGATATATTAAAAATCTTTACTCACATTTTAATATGCGTCGGTTATTGAATGTGATAGATTCACCATCCAAAAAAAAGGTGTATATTATCCTTAGATGCAGAAAAAGCCTTCGATAGGATTGAGTCGAATTATTTTTTTAAGTCCTTAAAAAAGTTTAATTTTGGGCCTAATTTTATTCAATGGGTTAAATTAATTTATTTGTCTCCTACCATTCGGGTTATTACTAACTCTCAAATTTCTAAGCCCTTTAAATTACAGCAGGGAACTAGACAAGGTTGCTGTCTTAGTCCTTTACTTTTTGCTTTAGCTATAGAACCCTTAGCAATAGCATTTTGAGAATCTAAGGACATTTCTGGTATACTCAGGGAAGGTAGGACTCAAATTGTTGTTATATGCTGATGACATTTTACTTTTTATCTCTAACATTGAAACTTCTTTACCTTCGGTTCTTTCTTTAATTTCCCAGTTTCATATTTTTTTTCAGGATATAAGCTGAACTTACATAAAAGTGAGCTATTTTCTTAAATGACCTAATGTCATCAAATGCCAAATTTCCATTCCAAGTTGTTACAAGTCAATTTACATATCTAGGTGTAACAATTACTAAAAACTTCAAGAATTTATTTAAAGAAAACTTAAATCCCTTATTGAATTATGTGTAAAAAAACACTTTCTAAATGGTCTCCTCTTTCTTTATCCCTAATTGGCCGTATTAATTCGATTAAAATGAAGATTCTTCCTAAATTTTTATATCTTTTTCAGGCCTTGCCTATTTTTATTCCTAAGACCTACTTTGATTCTTTAGATTCAATTTTAACATCTTACATTTGGAATAATAAACAAGCTCGTTTAAGTAAAGTTTACCGACAAAGAAATAAAGAGATAGATGGATTAGCCTTACCCAATTTTAGGTTTTATTACTGGGCTGCCAATATAAGGAACATTACTTTTTGGTCCTATTATATTTATCGTAAAGATTGCCCAACATGGCGGTCTCCTTAGAAGTTAATTCTGTAAAAAAAAAATCCTCTATTGTCTCTCTTCTTGGATCATACTCTTCTTTTTCAGCAAATAAAACAACAGATAACATAATCGTTAAGCAAACTTTAAGGATCTGGTCTCAATATAGAAATTTTTTTGGTTTAGCGAATTTTTCATTATCATCTCCTATTCTCCTTAATTATGTTTTTATCCCTTCCATGACTGACAATATCTTTAAGGATAGGGATGAACTGGGTATTAACTGTTTTTGGGACCTGTTTATCTCAGGATCTCTTGCTTCAGTTGACCAATTGTCAACTAAATTTGCACAGCCAAAAACACATTTTCACTGATACCTTCAAATAAGAGATTTCTTACATTCCCAATTAACTACTTTTCCTATAGGTCCTGATAAAAATTTATTGGATGATCTTTGAAATTTTAAACCTTTCGTTAATGGTTCTTCTACCAGTATCTATCTATAATTTGATGATTGATTCTAGACAAGACTTTTTAGATAAAATAAAAAAATCTTCGGAGAATGACCTAAATTGTCAGATTTCTGATGAAAGATGGAATAAAATTCTTAAACGAGTTAATAAATCATCTTTCTTTGCCCGTCATTCTCTTCTGCAATTTAAAGTGGTTCATAGAGCTTACATTTCTAAACAGAAGCTGTCCAGTTTTTATCCAAACGTTTCTCCAATTTGTAACAAATGCAACTCTGCTGATGTTTCTTTAATTCATGTTTTGGTTTTGCCTTAAAATTGAAAAAATTTTGGCGGCAAGTATTCCATACCTTCTCACAACATTTTAGTGTCCAATTTGACCCAAATCCCCTTACTGCCTTGCTTGGTATTATTGCAAATGAAGATATAACTTTAAATACTCCTAACCTACAGGTTTTAGATTTTACCTTTCTTTTAGCAAGAAGAGCAATCTTGCTTAAATGGAAGGAGTCTACCCCTCCTACACATCTCCAATGGCTACGTGATATTATGTCTTATTTAAATTTAGAAAAGATCTGCTGCTCAGTCCTAAATTCGAAACAATCACATGATATCTGGGGACCTTTCCTAAATTACTTTTCCAAGTTATAAAGTTTAACAGTGCACAGACTTTTATGTATATTTCTATCTTTACTTCTTAAACAAATATGTTTTTTTTTCTAATTATCTATGATCATCAGCTTTTTTCTTTGTTAGTTGGTAGGGGGTTGATATTTTTATATTAAAAAATTTCTTTTACGATGTATGACCCATCTTTAAATTTTTGATTACAGATTACCTTTATATGATATGCTATAACATTTTGATCAATTTTATTACAATATATGAATGTACACAATTTATGTTGAGATGTATCTATGTGTTGCACTCTGTAAATCTTGTTTTTTTTCTTCTGAATAAAAATATCGTAATAAGAAAGGACTCTGTCATGTATGTGTGTGGTCTCGCAGTGTGTCAGGACCCTGTCAGATTTCTGTGTGGTCTCACAGTGTGACAGGACCCTGTCAGATTTCTGTGTGGTCTCACAGTGTGACAGGACCCTGTCAAGTGTGTGGGGTCTCACTGTGTGTCAGGACCCTGTCAGGGGTGACTGGGGTCTCAGTATGTCAGGACTCAGTCAGTGATGTGTGGGGTCTCACTGTCAGGACCCTGTCAAATGTGTGGGGTCACACAGTGTGTCAGGACCCGAACAGGGGTGTTTGGGGTTTCATAGTTATGTTGTGTTCCTGTCAGGGGTGTCTGGGGTCTCAGTGTTTCAGGACGGTGTCAGGGGTGTGTGGGGTCTGGCAGCGTGTTGGTTCCCTGCCAGGGGTGTCTGGGGTCTCACAGTGTTTCAGGACCCTGTCAGG